>NC_092179.1:33552470-33607470 GCF_045791955.1 Oncorhynchus clarkii lewisi | reverse complement strand
AGAGGCATTGTTGACTTCAAAAAAGCTTTTGGCTCAGTTTGGCATTAGGGTCTGCTATAATCTGAAGTCAAATGTCTACTGTTTGCTGATGATCTGGTGCTTCTGTCCAAAACCAAGGAGGGCCTACAGCAGCATCTCAGTTAGACTAAAATAATGGTGTTACTCCATACAGCAGCATCTCAGTTAGACTAAAATAATGGTGTTACTCCATACAGCAGCATCTCAGTTAGACTAAAATAATGGTGTTACTCCATACAGCAGCATCCCAGTTAGACTAAAATAATGGTGTCACTCCATACAGCAGCATCCCAGTTAGACTAAAATAATGGTGTTACTCCATACAGCAGCATCCCAGTTAGACTAAAATAATGGTGTTACTCCATACAGCAGCATCTCAGTTAGACTAAAATAATGGTGTTACTCCATACAACAGCATCTCAGTTAGACTAAAATAATGGTGTCACTCCATACAGCAGCATCTCAGTTAGACTAAAATAATGGTGTTACTCCATACAGCAGCATCTCAGTTAGACTAAAATAATGGTGTCACTCCATACAGCAGCATCTCAGTTAGACTAAAATAATGGTGTCACTCCATCAGTAAGTGAACAGAAGATGCTTTAATAAAGAGGTTGGAGACCGATATTACCGTTAAACCCACGTTAACCAAACATTCACCCCTATGACCCCATGTTAACCCCGTCGTGACCTCTAGCCTCCTACCTGCACTTGGTCCACCCCTCCCCCAGGGCAACCCACAGGTGTCTTTCCTCGGCCGTCCCAGCTGAGTGCAGGAAGTCTATAGCCTCTATGGTCAACAGAGGAACCACCACGCTCTTAGCCAGCTCTGTCCCTCCAGAGGTCTGGATCACCTGGAGGAGAAGAGTTTAAACCATTATCCTCACCACTAACTACTAGGCTCTTAGCCAGCTCTGTCCATCCAGAGGTCTGGATCACCTGGAGGAGAAGAGTTTAAACCATTATCCTCACCATTAACTACTAGGCTCTTAGCCAGCTCTGTCCCTCCAGAGGTCTGGATCACCTGGAGGAGAAGAGTTTAAACCATTACCCTCACCACTAACTACTAGGCTCTTAGCCAGCTCTGTCCCTCCAGAGGTCTGGATCACCTGGAGGAGAAGAGTTTAAACCATTACCCTCACCACTAACTTACTAGGCTCTTAAACCATTACCCTAACTCTCACCACTAACTACTAGGCTCTTAAACCATTACCCTCACCACTAACTACTAGGCTCTTAAACCATTACCCTAACCCTCACCACTAACTACTAGGCTCTTAAACCATTACCCTAACCCTCACCACTAACTACTAGGCTCTTAAACCATTACCCTAACCCTCACCACTAACTACTAGGCTCTTAAACCATTACCCTCACCACTAACTACTAGGCTCTTAAACCATTACCCTCACCACTAACTACTAGGCTCTTAAACCATTACCCTAACCCTCACCACTAACTACTAGGCTCTTAAAGCATTACCCTAACCCTCACCACTAACTCCTAGGCTCTTAAACCATTACCCTAACCCCCACCACTAACTACTAGGCTCTTAAACCATTACCCCCACCAATAACTACTAGGCTCTTAAACCATTACCCTAACCCTCACCACTAACTACTAGGCTCTTAAACCATTACCCTAACCCTCACCACTAACTACTAGGCTCTTAAACCATTACCCTAACCCTCACCACTAACTCCTAGGCTCTTAGCCAGCTCTGACCCTCCAGAGGTCTGGATCACCTGGAAGGTTGTGGGGACGGAGTGGAGTGGAATCTGGCTTAACCATGCATAACAGAGCAGAGCAGTCTGTCTCTCACCCTCCTGACTGGTGTGAACAGGAACAGAACATGGAATAACAGAGTAGAGCAGTCTGTCTCTCACCATCCTGACTGGTGTGAACAGGAACATAACATGGAATAACAGAGTAGAGCAGTCTGTCTCTCACCATCCTGACTGGTGTGAACAGGAACATAACATGGAATAACAGAGTAGAGCAGTCTGTCTCTCACCATCCTGAGTGGTGTGAACAGGAACATAACATGGAATAACAGAGTAGAGCAGTCTGTCTCTCACCATCCTGAGTGGTGTGAACAGGAACAGGAACATAACATGGAATAACAGAGTAGAGCAGTCTGTCTCTCACCATCCTGAGTGGTGTGAACAGGAACAGAACATGGAATAACAGAGTAGAGCAGTCTGTCTCTCACCATCCTGACTGGTGTGAACAGGAACAGAACATGGAATAACAGAGTAGAGCAGTCTGTCTCTCACAATCCTGAGTGGTGTGAACAGGAACATAACATGGAATAACAGAGTAGAGCAGTCTGTCTCTCACCATCCTGACTGGTGTGAACAGGAACAGAACATGGAATAACAGAGTAGAGCAGTCTGTCTCTCACCATCCTGACTGGTGTGAACAGGAACATAACATGGAATAACAGAGTAGAGCAGTCTGTCTCTCACCATCCTGAGTGGTGTGAACAGGAACAGAACATGGAATAACAGAGTAGAGCAGTCTGTCTCTCACCATCCTGCCTGGTGTGAACAGGAACAGAACATGGAATAACAGAGTAGAGCAGTCTGTCTCTCACCATCCTGCCTGGTGTGAACAGGAACATAACATGGAATAACAGAGTAGAGCAGTCTGTCTCTCACCATCCTGAGTGGTGTGAACAGGAAGTGGACCAGATCATCAGCGCTGGGGTTCTGGATGTGGGACTTCAACTTCCCCTGGAGGAGAGAGACATGGAAAGACATACAAATGTAAAAGAATGTTAGATGTTTTTTTTTACAGTTAAAGTATATATGAAATAACATCATTCATCTTTGGTGTCTTACCAGCAGGTTGAAGGCATGTTTGAACTTCTGGAAACAGTCAACAAACTCCTCCTGAGTGGGAGGCTTGGCTCGCAGTGTTAGCACTCCCTCTGGTGGACAGAGAGAGACATGACAGGTAACACAGTATTACAGTAGGATAGTCCCTAGTCTAGTACATACAGTATTACAGTAGGAGAGAGAGAGACATGACAGGTAACACTCAGTATTACAGTAGGATAGTCCCTAGTCTAGTACATGCAGTATTACAGTAGGATAGGCACTAGTCACTAGTCAAGCAACATCAATTGTTTTCCTAATTGTTTCCTGTTTTGATGTAAATGGGAAACAGTAACGAGGTCATGGAGAGTAGAATGAAGATCAGGACCAGGCCCAGAAGGACTACAAACTAGATCTAAAGAACTACAACACCCAACAGTAACGAGGTCATGGAGGGTAGAAGATCAGGACCAGGCCAGAAGGACTACAAACTAGATCTAAAGAACTACAACACCCAACAGTAACGAGGTCATGGACAGTAGAATGAAGATCAGGACCAGGCCCAGAAGGACTACAAACTAGATCTAAAGAACTACAACACCCACCTCCGGGTCCCTTCTTCTTGTTCTTTTTAGATTTCTTCCTCTTAGAGAGCTCGTTGAAGGCCTCAGCCGCTTTCTGCAGTTTGGTCACGAAGAACTCGATGTGGTCCAGAATGTGGTTCAGGATTTGCTGCAAGAGAAGACAGTAGTGTTTAAAAGACACACAACCACAGACAGACTTCCTTTGTTAATCACTAAATGAAGTCATGTAATGTAATGTAGGTGTAGATTGGCAGTCGCTGCCAGGCTCAACATGAGCTGTGTTGTTGTTGTTGCTGGAGATGCTGCTATAGTCGATCAGTGTAAAACACTGGGACTTTCCTTTACAACAGCAGTCGCTGCCAGGCTCAACATCAGCTGTGTTGTTGTTGCTGGAGATGCTGCTATAGTCGATCAGTGTAAAACACTAGGACTTTCCTTTACAACAGCAGTCGCTGCCAGGCTCAACATGAGCTGTGTTGTTGTTGTTGCTGGAGATGCTGCTATAGTCGATCAGTGAAAAACACTAGGACTTTCCTTTACAACAGCAGTCGCTGCCAGGCTCAACATCAGCTGTGTTGTTGTTGCTGGAGATGCTGCTATAGTCGATCAGTGTAAAACACTAGGACTTTCCTTTACAACAGCAGTCGCTGCCAGGCTCAACATCAGCTGTGTTGTTGTTGCTGGAGATGCTGCTATAGTCGATCAGTGAAAAACACTAGGACTTTCCTTTACAACAGCAGTCGCTGCCAGGCTCAACATGAGCTGTGTTGTTGTTGTTGCTGGAGATGCTGCTATAGTCGATCAGTGTAAAACACTAGGACTTTCCTTTACAACAGCAGTCGCTGCCAGGCTCAACATGAGCTGTGTTGTTGTTGTTGCTGGAGATGCTGCTATAGTCGATCAGTGAAAAACACTAGGACTTTCCTTTACAACAGCAGTCGCTGCCAGGCTCAACATCAGCTGTGTTGTTGTTGCTGGAGATGCTGCTATAGTCGATCAGTGTAAAACACTAGGACTTTCCTTTACAACAGCAGTCGCTGCCAGGCTCAACATCAGCTGTGTTGTTGTTGCTGGAGATGCTGCTATAGTCGATCAGTGTAAAACACTAGGACTTTCCTTTACAACAGCAGTCGCTGCCAGGCTCAACATCAGCTGTGTTGTTGTTGCTGGAGATGCTGCTATAGTCGATCAGTGTAAAACACTAGGACTTTCCTTTACAACAGCAGTCGCTGCCAGGCTCAACATGAGCTGTGTTGTTGTTGTTGCTGGAGATGCTGCTATAGTCGATCAGTGTAAAACACTAGGACTTTCCTTTACAACAGCAGTCGCTGTTTATCTCTTCTCCGTGTATTTTCCAAGCTTGGCGAAAAAGAATAGCGTGGGAGAGGAGGGTAGTGCCTCATACTGTATCACATGTTGCATTTACTTTAAATCTGTAATGATTAACTACAGAAGAGACTACTGATCCAAGACTCCTAATAGTGGTGTATCCTTGTTGTTACTACAGAACAGACTACTGATCCAAGACTCCTAATAGTGGTGTATCCTTGTTGTTACTACAGAACAGACTACTGATCCAAGACTCCTAATAGTGGTGTATCCTTGTTGTTACTACAGAACATACTACTGATCCAAGACTCCTAATAGTGGTGTATCCTTGTTGTTACTACAGAACAGACTACTGATCTACAGCTCCTAATAGTGGTGTATCCTTGTTGTTACTACAGAACAGACTACTGATCTACAGCTCCTAATAGTGGTGTATCCTTGTTGTTACTACAGAACAGACTACTGATCTACAGCTCCTAATAGTGGTGTATCCTTGTTGTTACTACAGAACAGACTACTGATCTACAGCTCCTAATAGTGGTGTATCCTTGTTGTTACTACAGAACAGACTACTGATCTACAGCTCCTAATAGTGGTGTATCCTTGTTGTTACTACAGAACAGACTACTGATCTACAGGTCCTAATAGTGGTGTATCCTTGTTGTTACTACAGAACAGACTACTGATCTACAGCTCCTAATAGTGGTGTATCCTTGTTGTTACTACAGAACATACTACTGATCTACAGCTCCTAATAGTGGTGTATCCTTGTTGTTACTACAGAACAGACTACTGATCTACAGCTCCTAATAGTGGTGCATCCTTGTTGTTACTACAGAACAGACTACTGATCCAAGACTCCTAATAGTGGTGTATCCTTGTTGTTACTACAGAACAGACTACTGATCTACAGCTCCTAATAGTGGTGTATCCTTGTTGTTACTACAGAACAGACTACTGATCTACAGCTCCTAATAGTGGTGTATCCTTGTTGTTACTACAGAACAGACTACTGATCTACAGGTCCTAATAGTGGTGTATCCTTGTTGTTACTACAGAACAGACTACTGATCTACAGCTCCTAATAGTGGTGTATCCTTGTTGTTACTACAGAACAGACTACTGATCTACAGCTCCTAATAGTGGTGTATCCTTGTTGTTACTACAGAACAGACTACTGATCTACAGCTCCTAATAGTGGTGCATCCTTGTTGTTACTACAGAACAGACTACTGATCCAAGACTCCTAATAGTGGTGTATCCTTGTTGTTACTACAGAACAGACTACTGATCTACAGCTCCTAATAGTGGTGTATCCTTGTTGTTACTACAGAACAGACTACTGATCTACAGCTCCTAATAGTGGTGTATCCTTGTTGTTACTACAGAACATACTACTGATCTACAGCTCCTAATAGTGGTGTATCCTTGTTGTTACTACAGAAGAGACTACTGATCCAAGACTCCTAATAGTGGTGTATCCTTGTTGTTACTACAGAACATACTACTGATCTACAGCTCCTAATAGTGGTGTATCCTTGTTGTTACTACAGAACATACTACTGATCTACAGCTCCTAATAGTGGTGTATCCTTGTTGTTACTACAGAACATACTACTGATCTACAGCTCCTAATAGTGGTGTATCCTTGTTGTTACTACAGAACATACTACTGATCTACAGCTCCTAATAGTGGTGTATCCTTGTTGTTACTACAGCCGTGTTCTATTGGTTAGTATTAGAAGCACCTATATATGTCTGAAACTGTCATTCACACTAGTTTCCACTCATCTGAACATGGCATCTCATCATCACCTGAGACCTGACTCCAGATCAGCCTGTAGGTGAAACTAACCACCAGTCTGCAGTATTGAAGAACCAAACAAACGACTGAGGACCTGACTCCAGATCAGCCTGTAGGTGAAACTAACCACCAGTCTGCAGTATTGAAGAACCAAACAAACGACTGAAGACCTGACTCCAGATCAGCCTGTAGGTGAAACTACTCATCAGTCTGCAGTATTGAAGAACCAAACAAACGACTGAAGACCTGACTCCAGATCAGCCTGTAGGTGAAACTACTCATCAGTCTGCAGTATTGAAGAAACAAACAAACGACTGAAGACCTGACTCCAGATCAGCCTGTAGGTGAAACTACTCATCAGTCTGCAGTATTGAAGAACCAAACAAACGACTGAAGACCTGACTCCAGATCAGCCTGTAGGTGAAACTACTCATCAGTCTGCAGTATTGAAGAAACAAACGGATAGTTTCTTTCCTCCAACGATACTAGATCTATTAAACACACATTCCTGGACGCACACTGACACTACTGACTCTGCTGACTCTGCCGACACTCTGCTGACAGACTCACAGAGAGCGAGGTAGACGGACTGACAGACAGACGGTATCAGTATGTGGTATCTGGACGGACTCACAGAGAGCGAGGTAGACGGACTGACAGACAGACGGTATCAGTATGTGGTATCTGGACGGACGGACAGTGGGAAACACTCACCACGTCTCGATCCACTCTGGTAGCCATTCTTTCCGAAGGTTCATTCTGGTCAGAATACTGAGGCTGTTTATCATCTGATAGAAACAGGTGGAGAGAGAGGAGGGGAAGGAGGGGGAGGAGAGGGAGGAGAGGGAGGAGGGGGAAGAGAGGGAAGAGGGGGAAGAGGGGGAGGAGGGGGAGGAGGGAAGAGGGGGAAGAGGGGGAGGAGAGGGAAGAGGGGGAGGAGAGGGAGGAGGGGGAAGAGAGGGATGAGGGGGAGGAGAGGGAGGAGGGGGAGGAGAGGGAGGAGGGGGAAGAGAGGGAGGAGGGGGAAGAGGGGGAGGAGGGGAGGAGAGGGAGGAGGGGGAAGAGGTGGAGGAGGGGGAGGAGAGGGAGGAGGGGGAGAAGGGGAAAGAGAAGGGAATTAGAACAGTGATCTTCCCAATGACCTTATTCTCAAATCAAATCAAATGTTTTTTGTCACATTGTCCCAGTGATGTAATGGGCCTTACGTACTACCCTCTGCAGGGCCTTACGGTCTACCCTCTGTAGGGCCTTACTACTACCCTCTGTAGGGCCTTACTACTACCCTCTGTAGGGCCTTACTACTACCCTCTGTAGGGCCTTACTACTACCCTCTGTTTCAGTTCTGTATCAGGTATAAAGGACCGGAGTCATTCAGTGTGTTTCAGTTCTGTATCAGGTATAAAGGACCGGAGTCATTCAGTGTGTTTCAGTTCTGTATCAGGTATAAAGGACCGGAGTCATTCAGTGTGTTTCAGTTCTGTATCAGGTATAAAGGACCGAAGTCATTCAGTGTGTTTCAGTTCAGTATCAGGTATAAAGGACCGGAGTCATTCAGTGTGTTTCAGTTCTGTATCAGGTATAAAGGACCGGAGTCATTCAGTGTGTTTCAGTTCTGTATCAGGTATAAAGGACCGGAGTCATTCAGTGTGTTTCAGTTCTGTATCAGGTATAAAGGACCGGAGTCATTCAGTGTGTTTCAGTTCTGTATCAGGTATAAAGGACCGAAGTCATTCAGTGTGTTTCAGTTCAGTATCAGGTATAAAGGACCGGAGTCATTCAGTGTGTTTCAGTTCTGTATCAGGTATAAAGGACCGGAGTCATTCAGTGTGTTTCAGTTCTGTATCAGGTATAAAGGACCGGAGTCATTCAGTGTGTTTCAGTTCTGTATCAGGTATAAAGGACCGGAGTCATTCAGTGTGTTTCAGTTCTGTATCAGGTATAAAGGACCGGAGTCATTATGTGTGTTTCAGTGCTGTATCAGGTATAACGGACCGGAGTCATTCAGTGTGTTTCAGTTCTGTATCAGGTATAAAGGACCGGAGTCATTCAGTGTGTTTCAGTTCTGTATCAGGTATAAAGGACCGAAGTCATTCAGTGTGTTTCAGTTCAGTATCAGGTATAAAGGACCGGAGTCATTCAGTGTGTTTCAGTTCTGTATCAGGTATAAAGGACCGGAGTCATTCAGTGTGTTTCAGTTCTGTATCAGGTATAAAGGACCGGAGTCATTCAGTGTGTTTCAGTTCTGTATCAGGTATAAAGGACCGGAGTCATTCAGTGTGTTTCAGTTCTGTATCAGGTATAAAGGACCGGAGTCATTCAGTGTGTTTCAGTTCTGTATCAGGTATAAAGGACCGGAGTCATTCAGTGTGTTTCAGTTCTGTATCAGGTATAAAGGACCTGAGTCATTCAGTGTGTTTCAGTTCTGTACCAGGTATAAAGGACCGGAGTCATTCAGTGTGTTTCAGTTCTGTATCAGGTATAAAGGACCGGAGTCATTCAGTGTGTTTCAGTTCTGTATCAGGTATAAAGGACCGGAGTCATTCAGTGTGTTTCAGTTCTGTATCAGGTATAAAGGACCGGAGTCATTCAGTGTGTTTCAGTTCTGTATCAGGTATAAAGGACCGGAGTCATTCAGTGTGTTTCAATTCTGTATCAGGTATAAAGGACTGGAGTCATTCAGTGTGTTTCAGTTCTGTATCAGGTATAAAGGACCGGAGTCATTCAGTGTGTTTCAGTTCTGTATCAGGTATAAAGGACCTTCAGTAATAATTATGTGTCATTAAGTAGTAGTAATAGTAGTAAGCTGTTTGAGTTTAGTTGTTGTATTTGTTGTTGTTGTTGTTGTATTAGTTGTAGTTGTTGAAGTAGATGTTGTTGTAGTTGTTGTTGTATTAGTTGTAGTTGTTGTAGTAGATGTAGTTGTTGTAGTTGTTGTTGTATTAGTTGTAGTTGTTGTTGTAGTTGTTGTAGTAGATGTAGTTGTTGTAGTTGTTGTTGTATTAGTTGTAGTTGTTGTAGTAGATGTAGTAGTTGTAGTTGTTGTTGTATTAGTTGTAGTTGTTGTTGTAGTTGTTGTTGTAGTTGTTGTAGTAGATGTAGTAGTTGTAGTTGTTGTTGTATTAGTTGTAGTTGTTGTTGTAGTTGTAGTAGTTGTTGAAGTAGATGTTGTTGTTGTTTTTGTAGTTGTTGTTGTATTAGTTGTAGTTGTTGTAGTAGATGTTGTTGTTGTTGTTGTTGTTGTTGTTGTTGTATTAGTTGGAGTTGTTGAAGTAGATGTTGTTGTTGTTGTTGTAGTTGTTGTTGTATTAGTTGTAGTTGTTGTAGTAGATGTTGTTGTTGTTGTTGTTGTTGTATTAGTTGGAGTTGTTGAAGTAGATGTTGTTGTTGTTGTTGTAGTTGTTGTTGTATTAGTTGTAGTTGTTGTAGTTGTTGTAGTTGTTGTAGTAGATGTTGTTGTTGTTGTTGTAGTTGTTGTATTAGTTGTTGTTGTTGTAGTAGATGTAGTTGTTGTTGTTGTTGTTGTATTAGTTGTAGTTGTTGTAGTAGATGTAGTTGTTGTAGTTGTAGTTGTTGTAGTAGATGTTGTTGTTGTAGTAGATGTTGTTGTTGTTGTTGTAGTTGTTGTATTAGTTGTTGTTGTTGTAGTAGATGTAGTTGTTGTAGTTGTTGTTGTATTAGTTGTAGTTGTTGAAGTAGATGTAGTTGTTGTTGTTGTTGTTGTATTAGTTGTAGTTGTTGAAGTAGATGTAGTTGTTGTTGTTGTTGTTGTATTAGTTGTAGTTGTTGTAGTAGTTGTAGTTGTTGTAGTAGATGTTGTTGTATTAGTTGTAGTTGTTGAAGTAGATGTAGTTGTTGTTGTTGTTGTTGTATTAGTTGTAGTTGTTGTAGTAGATGTTGTTGTATTAGTTGTAGTTGTTGTAGTAGTTGTTGTTGTTGTTGTTGTTGTTGTTGTTGTTGTATTAGTTGTAGTTGTTGTAGTAGATGTAGTTGTTGTAGTAGATGTTGTTGTTGTAGTAGATGTTGTTGTTGTAGTAGATGTTGTTGTTGTTGTTGTAGTTGTTGTATTAGTTGTTGTTGTTGTAGTAGATGTTGTTGTTGTAGTAGATGTTGTTGTTGTTGTTGTAGTTGTTGTATTAGTTGTTGTTGTTGTAGTAGATGTAGTTGTTGTTGTTGTTGTTGTATTAGTTGTAGTTGTTGTAGTAGATGTAGTTGTTGTAGTTGTAGTTGTTGTTGTATTAGTTGTAGTTGTTGAAGTAGATGTTGTTGTTGTTGTTGTTGTATTAGTTGTAGTTGTTGTAGTAGATGTTGTTGTTGTTGTTGTTGTAGTTGTTGTTGTTGTTGTAGTTGTTGTAGTAGATGTAGTTAATGTTGTATTAGTTGTAGTTGTTGTAGTAGATGTAGTTGTTGTAGTTGTAGTTGTTGTTGTATTAGTTGTAGTTGTTGAAGTAGATGTTGTTGTTGTTGTTGTTGTATTAGTTGTAGTTGTTGTAGTAGATGTTGTTGTTGTTGTTGTTGTAGTTGTTGTTGTATTAGTTGTAGTTGTTGTAGTAGATGTTGTAGTTGTTGTTGTATTAGTTGTAGTTGTTGAAGTAGATGTTGTTGTTGTTGTAGTTGTTGTTGTATTAGTTGTAGTTGTTGTAGTAGATGTTGTTGTAGTTGTTGTTGTATTAGTTGTAGTTGTTGAAGTAGATGTTGTTGTTGTTGTAGTTGTTGTTGTATTAGTTGTAGTTGTTGTAGTAGATGTTGTTGTAGTAGATGTTGTTGTAGTTGTAGTTGTTGAAGTAGATGTTGTTGTTGTTGTAGTTGTTGTTGTATTAGTTGTAGTTGTTGTAGTAGATGTTGTTGTTGTTGTAGTTGTTGTTGTATTAGTTGTTGTTGTTGTAGTAGATGTTGTTGTAGTAGATGTTGTTGTATTAGTTGTAGTTGTTGTAGTAGATGTTGTTGTAGTTGTTGTTGTATTAGTTGTAGTTGTTGTAGTAGATGTTGTAGTTGTTGTTGTAGTTGTTGTTGTATTAGTTGTAGTTGTTGAAGTAGTTGTTGTATTTGTTGTAGTTGTTGTTGTATTAGTTGTAGTTGTTGAAGTAGATGTTGTTGTTGTTGTAGTTGTTGTTGTATTAGTTGTTGTTGTTGTAGTAGATGTTGTTGTAGTAGATGTTGTTGTATTAGTTGTAGTTGTTGTAGTAGATGTTGTTGTAGTTGTTGTTGTATTAGTTGTAGTTGTTGTAGTAGATGTAGTTAATGTTGTATTAGTTGTAGTTGTTGTAGTAGTTGTTGTTGTTGTTGTTGTAGTTGTTGTTGTATTAGTTGTAGTTGTTGTAGTAGATGTTGTTGTAGTAGATGTTGTTGTATTAGTTGTAGTTGTTGTAGTAGATGTAGTTGTTGTTGTAGTTGTTGTTGTATTTGTTGTTGTATTAGTTGTTGTTGTTGTAGTAGATGTAGTTGTTGTTGTTGTTGTTGTATTAGTTGTAGTTGTTGTAGTAGATGTAGTTGTTGTAGTTGTAGTTGTTGTTGTATTAGTTGTAGTTGTTGAAGTAGATGTTGTTGTTGTTGTTGTTGTATTAGTTGTAGTTGTTGTAGTAGATGTTGTTGTTGTTGTTGTTGTAGTTGTTGTTGTTGTTGTAGTTGTTGTAGTAGATGTAGTTAATGTTGTATTAGTTGTAGTTGTTGTAGTAGATGTAGTTGTTGTAGTTGTAGTTGTTGTTGTATTAGTTGTAGTTGTTGAAGTAGATGTTGTTGTTGTTGTTGTTGTATTAGTTGTAGTTGTTGTAGTAGATGTTGTTGTTGTTGTTGTTGTAGTTGTTGTTGTATTAGTTGTAGTTGTTGTAGTAGATGTAGTTGTTGTTGTTGTTGTTGTATTAGTTGTAGTTGTTGAAGTAGATGTTGTTGTAGTTGTTGTTGTATTAGTTGTAGTTGTTGTAGTAGATGTTGTTGTAGTAGATGTTGTTGTATTAGTAGTTGTTGTTGTATTAGTTGTAGTTGTTGTATTAGTTGTTGTTGTTGTAGTAGATGTTGTTGTTGTAGTAGATGTTGTTGTTGTTGTTGTAGTTGTTGTATTAGTTGTTGTTGTTGTAGTAGATGTAGTTGTTGTTGTTGTTGTTGTATTAGTTGTAGTTGTTGTAGTAGATGTAGTTGTTGTAGTTGTAGTTGTTGTTGTATTAGTTGTAGTTGTTGAAGTAGATGTTGTTGTTGTTGTTGTTGTATTAGTTGTAGTTGTTGTAGTAGATGTTGTTGTTGTTGTTGTTGTAGTTGTTGTTGTTGTTGTAGTTGTTGTAGTAGATGTAGTTAATGTTGTATTAGTTGTAGTTGTTGTAGTAGATGTAGTTGTTGTTGTTGTTGTATTAGTTGTAGTTGTTGTAGTAGATGTTGTTGTTGTTGTTGTTGTAGTTGTTGTTGTATTAGTTGTAGTTGTTGTAGTAGATGTAGTTGTTGTTGTTGTTGTTGTATTAGTTGTAGTTGTTGTAGTAGATGTTGTTGTTGTATTAGTTGTAGTTGTTGTAGTAGATGTTGTTGTTGTTGTTGTTGTAGTTGTTGTTGTATTAGTTGTAGTTGTTGTAGTAGATGTAGTTGTTGTTGTTGTTGTTGTATTAGTTGTAGTTGTTGTAGTAGATGTTGTTGTTGTTGTTGTAGTAGTTGTTGTTGTATTAGTTGTAGTTGTTGTAGTATATGTTGTTGTTGTTGTTGTTGTAGTTGTTGTTGTATTAGTTGTAGTTGTTGTAGTAGATGTTGTAGTTGTTGTTGTAGTTGTTGAAGTAGATGTTGTTGTTGTATTAGTTGTAGTTGTTGTTGTATTAGTTGTAGTTGTTGTAGTAGATGTTGTTGTATTAGTTGTAGTTGTTGTAGTAGTTGTTGTTGTTGTTGTTGTAGTTGTTGTAGTAGATGTAGTTAATGTTGTATTAGTTGTAGTTGTTGTAGTAGTTGTTGTTGTTGTTGTTGTAGTTGTTGTAGTAGATGTAGTTAATGTTGTATTAGTTGTAGTTGTTGTAGTAGTTGTTGTTGTTGTTGTTGTAGTTGTTGTTGTATTAGTTGTAGTTGTTGAAGTAGATGTTGTTGTAGTTGTTGTAGTAGATGTTGTTGTAGTTGTTGTTGTATTAGTTGTAGTTGTTGAAGTAGATGTTGTTGTTGTTGTAGTTGTTGTTGTATTAGTTGTAGTTGTTGAAGTAGATGTTGTTGTAGTTGTTGTTGTATTAGTTGTAGTTGTTGTAGTAGATGTTGTTGTTGTTGTAGTTGTTGTTGTATTTGTTGTAGTTGTTGTTGTATTAGTTGTAGTTGTTGTAGTAGATGTTGTTGTTGTTGTAGTTGTTGTTGTATTAGTTGTAGTTGTTGTAGTAGATGTTGTTGTTGTTGTAGTTGTTGTTGTATTAGTTGTAGTTGTTGAAGTAGATGTTGTAGTTGTTGTAGTAGATGTTGTTGTAGTTGTTGTTGTATTAGTTGTAGTTGTTGAAGTAGATGTTGTTGTATTAGTTGTAGTTGTTGTAGTAGATGTTGTTGTTGTAGTTGTTGTTGTATTAGTTGTAGTTGTTGAAGTAGATGTTGTTGTATTAGTTGTAGTTGTTGTAGTAGATGTTGTTGTTGTTGTTGTTGTTGTATTTGTTGTAGTTGTTGTTGTATTAGTTGTAGTTGTTGTAGTAGATGTTGTCGTTGTTGTTGTAGTTGTTGTCTCTCTTCAAAAGGAAAAAGGAAAAGCTCGTATTCCTGCTTAAGTTCCCGGAATATCATTTTCTTCTTAACCATGTGAAGATTTTTGTTGAGATAGTGATTCATTTGTCTTTTTCTTTCATTCTAAATCAGATGTAACTTTTGCTGAGTATGAGATTATCTCTCCCCTAATGTACCCTCTTAGAGGCCTCCCAAATGATATTGGAGGTTGGCTTGTCTCTGCCCTCTTGGTCTACATTTGTACTGGTAAAGATTTGTATTTTTCATTTTTAATACATTTGGGGTCCAGAAGATGTGCTCTGTTCAATGGTTGTGCTGTACTCCGTGTACTCCGAGGGGGATCAGACATGTCAAGTAGCTCTCAGAAACCGGTAAGTATCACAATGTAAAGCCTTGTAGAGACAGTCAGTGGTTCAGTCTCACTACATCCCCTGGTTGAACCCTTAGAACAGCTCTATCTCTCAACTATCACCTGGTTGAACCCCTAGAACAGCTCTTTCTCTCAACTATCACCTGGATGAACCCCTAGATCAGCACTTTCTCTCAACTATCCCCTGGTTGAACCCCTAGAACAGCTCTATCTCTCAACTATCACCTGGTTGAACCCCTAGAACAGCTCTATCTCTCAACTATCACCTGGTTGAACCCCTAGAACAGCACTTTCTCTCAGCTATCACCTGGTTGAACCCCTAGAACAGCTCTATCTCTCAACTATCACCTGGTTGAACCCCTAGAACAGCTCTATCTCTCAACTATCACCTGGTTGAACCCCTAGAACAGCTCTATCTCTCAACTATCACCTGGTTGAACCCCTAGAACAGCTCTATCTCTCAACTATCACCTGGTTGAACCCCTAGAACAGCTCTATCTCTCAACTATCACCTGGTTGAACCCCTAGAACAGCTCTATCTCTCAACTATCACCTGGTTGAACCCCTAGAACAGCTCTATCTCTCAACTATCACCTGGTTGAACCCCTAGAACAGCACTTTCTCTCAACTATCACCTGGTTGAACCCCTAGAACAGCTCTATCTCTCAACTATCACCTGGTTGAACCCCTAGAACAGCTCTATCTCTCAACTATCACCTGGATGAACCCATAGAACAGCTCTATCTCTCAATTATCACCTGGTTGAACCCCTAGAACAGCTCTATCTCTCAACTATCCCCTGGTTGAACCCCTAGAACAGCTCTATCTCTCAACTATCCCCTGGTTGAACCCCTAGAACAGCTCTATCTCTCAACTATCACCTGGTTGAACCACTTGAACAGCTCTATCTCTCAACTATCACCTGGTTGAACCCCTAGAACAGCTCTATCTCTCAAATCTCTCAACTATCACCTGGTTGAACCCCTAGAACAGCTCTATCTCTCAAATCTCTCAACTATCACCTGGTTGAACCCCTAGAACAGCTCTATCTCTCAACTATCCCCTGGTTGAACCCCTAGAACAGCTCTATCTCTCAACTATCACCTGGTTGAACCCCTAGAAAAGCTCTATCTCTCAACTATCACCTGGATGAACCCATAGAACAGCTCTATCTCTCAACTATCACCTGGTTGAACCCCTAGAACAGCTCTATCTCTCAACTATCACCTGGTTGAACCCCTAGAACAGCTCTATCTCTCAACTATCACCTGGTTGAACCCCTAGAACAGCTCTATCTCTCAACTATCACCTGGTTGAACCCCTAGAACAGCTCTATCTCTCAACTATCACCTGGTTGAACCCCTAGAACAGCTCTATCTCTCAACTATCACCTGGTTGAACCCCTAGAACAGCACTTTCTCTCAACTATCACCTGGTTGAACCCCTAGAACAGCTCTATCTCTCAACTATCACCTGGTTGAACCCCTAGAACAGCTCTATCTCTCAACTATCACCTGGTTGAACCCCTAGAACAGCTCTATCTCTCAACTATCACCTGGATGAACCCATAGAACAGCTCTATCTCTCAACTATCACCTGGTTGAACCCCTAGAACAGCTCTATCTCTCAACTATCCCCTGGTTGAACCCCTAGAACAGCTCTATCTCTCAACTATCCCCTGGTTGAACCCCTAGAACAGCTCTATCTCTCAACTATCACCTGGTTGAACCACTTGAACAGCTCTATCTCTCAACTATCACCTGGTTGAACCCCTAGAACAGCTCTATCTCTCAAATCTCTCAACTATCACCTGGTTGAACCCCTAGAACAGCTCTATCTCTCAAATCTCTCAACTATCACCTGGTTGAACCCCTAGAACAGCTCTATCTCTCAACTATCCCCTGGTTGAACCCCTAGAACAGCTCTATCTCTCAACTATCACCTGGTTGAACCTCTAGAACAGCTCTATCTCTCAACTATCACCTGGTTGAACCCCTTGAACAGCTCTATCTCTCAACTGGCACCTGGTTGAACCCCTAGAACAGCTCTATCTCTCAAATCTCTCAACTATCACCTGGTTGAACCCCTAGAACAGCTCTATCTTTCAACTATCCCCTGGGTGAACTCCTAGAACAGCTCTATCTCTCACTACATCACCTGGTTGAACCTCTAGAACAGCTCTATCTCTCAACTATCACTTGGTTGAACCCCTAGAACAGCTCTATCTCTCAACTATCACCTGGTTGAACCTCTAGAACAGCTCTATCTGTCACTACATCACCTGGTTGAACCTCTAGAACAGCTCTATCTCTCAACTATCACCTGGTTGAACCCCTAGAACAGCTCTATCTCTCAACTATCACCTGTTTGAACCCCTAGAACAGCTCTATCTCTCAAATCTCTCAACTATCACCTGGTTGAACCCCTAGAACAGCTCTATCTCTTAAATCTCTCAACTATCACCTGGTTGAACCTCTAGAACAGCTCTATCTCTCAACTATCCCCTGGGTGAACCCCTAGAACAGCTCTATCTTTCAACTATCCCCTGGGTGAACCCCTAGAACAGCTCTATCTCTAAACTATCACCTGGTTGAACCCCTAGAACAGCTCTATCTCTCAACTATCCCCTGGGTGAACCCCTAGAACAGCTCTATCTCTCAACTATCACCTGGTTGAACTCCTAGAACAGCTCTATCTCTCACTACATCACCTGGTTGAACCTCTAGAACAGCTCTATCTCTCAACTATCACCTGGTTGAACCCCTAGAACAGCTCTATCTCTCAACTATCACCTGGTTGAACCCCTAGAACAGCTCTATCTCTCAACTATCACCTGGTTGAACCCCTAGAACAGCTCTATCTCTCAACTATCCCCTGGGTGAACCCCTAGAACAGCTCTATCTCTCAACTATCACCTGGTTGAACCCCTAGAACAGCTCTATCTCTCAACTATCCCCTGGTTGAACCCCTAGAACAGCTCTATCTCTCAACTATCACCTGGTTGAACCCCTAGAACAGCTCTATCTCTCAACTTTCACCTGGTTGAACCCCTACAACAGCTCTATCTCTCAACTATCCCCTGGGTGAACCCCTAGAACAGCTCTATCTCTCAACTATCACCTGGTTGAACCACTTGAACAGCTCTATCTCTCAACTATCACCTGGTTGAACCCCTAGAACAGCTCTATCTCTCACTACATCACCTGGTTGAACCTCTAGAACAGCTCTATCTCTCAACTATCACTTGGTTGAACCCCTAGAACAGCTCTATCTCTCAACTATCACCTGGTTGAACCTCTAGAACAGCTCTATCTGTCACTACATCACCTGGTTGAACCTCTAGAACAGCTCTATCTCTCAACTATCACCTGGTTGAACCCCTAGAACAGCTCTATCTCTCAACTATCACCTGTTTGAACCCCTAGAACAGCTCTATCTCTCAAATCTCTCAACTATCACCTGGTTGAACCCCTAGAACAGCTCTATCTCTTAAATCTCTCAACTATCACCTGGTTGAACCTCTAGAACAGCTCTATCTCTCAACTATCCCCTGGGTGAACCCCTAGAACAGCTCTATCTTTCAACTATCCCCTGGGTGAACCCCTAGAACAGCTCTATCTCTAAACTATCACCTGGTTGAACCCCTAGAACAGCTCTATCTCTCAACTATCCCCTGGGTGAACCCCTAGAACAGCTCTATCTCTCAACTATCACCTGGTTGAACCCCTAGAACAGCTCTATCTCTCAACTATCACCTGGTTGAACTCCTAGAACAGCTCTATCTCTCACTACATCACCTGGTTGAACCTCTAGAACAGCTCTATCTCTCAACTATCACCTGGTTGAACCCCTAGAACAGCTCTATCTCTCAACTATCACCTGGTTGAACCCCTAGAACAGCTCTATCTCTCAACTATCACCTGGTTGAACCCCTAGAACAGCTCTATCTCTCAACTATCCCCTGGGTGAACCCCTAGAACAGCTCTATCTCTCAACTATCACCTGGTTGAACCCCTAGAACAGCTCTATCTCTCAACTATCCCCTGGTTGAACCCCTAGAACAGCTCTATCTCTCAACTATCACTGGTTGAACCCCTAGAACAGCTCTATCTCTCAACTTTCACCTGGTTGAACCCCTACAACAGCTCTATCTCTCAACTATCACCTGGTTGAACCCCTAGAACAGCTCTATCTCTCAACTATCACCTGGTTGAACCCCTAGAACAGCTCTATCTCTCAACTATCACCTGGATGAACCCATAGAACAGCTCTATCTCTCAACTATCACCTGGTTGAACCCCTAGAACAGCTCTATCTCTCAACTATCCCCTGGTTGAACCCCTAGAACAGCTCTATCTCTCAACTATCCCCTGGTTGAACCCCTAGAACAGCTCTATCTCTCAACTATCACCTGGTTGAACCACTTGAACAGCTCTATCTCTCAACTATCACCTGGTTGAACCCCTAGAACAGCTCTATCTCTCAAATCTCTCAACTATCACCTGGTTGAACCCCTAGAACAGCTCTATCTCTCAAATCTCTCAACTATCACCTGGTTGAACCCCTAGAACAGCTCTATCTCTCAACTATCCCCTGGTTGAACCCCTAGAACAGCTCTATCTCTCAACTATCACCTGGTTGAACCCCTAGAACAGCTCTATCTCTCAACTGGCACCTGGTTGAACCCCTAGAACAGCTCTATCTCTCAAATCTCTCAACTATCACCTGGTTGAACCCCTAGAACAGCTCTATCTCTCAACTATCCCCTGGGTGAACCCCTAGAACAGCTCTATCTCTCAACTATCACCTGGTTGAACCCCTAGAACAGCTCTATCTCTCAACTATCACCTGGTTGAACCCCTAGAACAGCTCTATCTCTCAACTATCACCTGGTTGAACCCCTAGAACAGCTCTATCTCTCACCACATCACCTGGTTGAACCTCTAGAACAGCTCTATCTCTCAACTAAACTGTTGTTCAAGTCCATGTTGCCATATCATTGACTGCTGAGTGATATCCTGCTTATTAGAAGGCAGAACCTTCCAGACTCAGTAAGTCCCGGTAACATGTGTTTTCTTACAGTCCTGCTGCTCCGCCGCCCAGGCTGACCAGGCTGCCACACGACTCCTCACGTCCACCTGGGTGAGGGTGGCGGGGGGCTCGGGGGCGGGCGCCTCGGGGGGCGGCGGGATGACCCCGTCACTCTTCAGAATCATCCTATAGGAGTACGGGAAGAGGAGAGAAGAGGCAGACAGACAATCAGATACAGACCAGACCCAGATTCAATTCACAGATACAAACAGCACCCCATACAGCACTGATACAGACACAGCCATGGAATGGAAACCAGCCAATCACAACAACTACTTTAACAACTACAGAAACCCATACCAAGCACAGTTTAATATTAAAACCTTCAGGATAAGAACCCATTCTAACAGAGCTCTATAAAGTAACAGAACCCATCCTAACAGAGCTCTATAAAGTAACAGAACCCATTCTAACAGAGCTCTATAAAGTAACATAACCCAGAGCTCTATAAAGTAACAGAACCCATTCTAGCAGAGCTCTATAAAGTAACAGAACCCATTCTAGCAGAGCTCTATAAAGTAACAGAACCCATTCTAACAGAGCTCTATAAAGTAACAGAACCCATTCTAGCAGAGCTCTATAAAGTAACAGAACCCATTATAACAGAGCTCTATAAAGTAACAGAACCCATTCTAACAGAGCTCTATAAAGTAACAGAACCCATTCTAGCAGAGCTCTATAAAGTAACAGAACCCATTCTAACAGAGCTCTATAAAGTAACAGAACCCATTCTAACAGAGCTCTATAAAGTAACAGAACCCATTCTAGCAGAGCTCTATAAAGTAACAGAACCCATTATAACAGAGCTCTATAAAGTAACAGAACCCATTCTAGCAGAGCTCTATAAAGTAACAGAACCCATTCTAACAGAGCTCTATAAAGTAACAGAACCCATTCTAACAGAGCTCTATAAAGTAACAGAACACATTCCAACAGAGCCCTATAAAGTAACAGAACCCATTCTAACAGAGCTCTATAAAGTAACAGAACCCATTCCAACAGAGCCCTATAAAGTAACAGAACCCATTCTAACAGAGCTCTATAAAGTAACAGAACCCATTCTAACAGAGCTCTATAAAGTAACAGAACCCATTCTAACAGAGCTCTATAAAGTAACAGAACCCATTCTAACAGAGCTCTATAAAGTAATCTAGTGTTTCTAGTCTCTACTACAGTACAGAGTCCAGTCAGAGACGACAGGTAGTTAGAGGTGTTTTAACCTAGTGTCTCTAGTCTCTACTACAGTACAGAGTCCAGTCAGAGAGGACAGGTAGTTAGAGGTGTTTTAACCTAGTGTCTCTAGTCTCTACTACAGTACAGAGTCCAGTCAGAGAGGACAGGTAGTTAGAGGTCTTTTAACCTAGTGTCTCTAGTGTCTACTACAGTACAGAGTCCAGTCAGAGACGACAGGTAGTTAGAGGTGTTGTACCGTAGTGTTTCAGGTCTCTTCTTCACCTTGCCTCCCTTCTGATCCATCATGGCCCCCTCTATATCAGCCTGGATCAGGTTGGCCTGGAGGAGACAGACAGACAGACAGACAGACAGACAGACAGACAGACAGACAGACAGACAGAGAGAGAGAGAATACATCACTAACTGTGTGTGTGTGTGTGTGTGTGTGTGTGTGTGTGTGTGTGTGTGTGTGTGTGTGTGTGTGTGTGTGTGTGTGTGTGTGTGTGTCTACCTTGATGTCGTCACACTGGAACAGGTGCAGGTCTGGTTTGCCCTGGCCCGGCTCCTTACACACCAGAGCCAAGATGGAGTCGTAGTTGCAGGATGACATCACTGCCTGGCAGTGCATGATGGTCCCCAAGGGAAAGTTCTCCAACTCATTCTGAAACAATAACCAACAGGTCAGTTAACCAGCTTAAAAACTGTACTGAGGCCAGCCCTAACAAACAGGTCAGTTAACAGAACCAGATTAAAAACTGTACTGAGACCAGCCCTAACAAACAGGTCAGTTTACAGAACCAGATTAAAAACTGTACTGAGAACAGCCCTAACAAACAGGTCAGTTAACAGAACCAGATTAAAAACTGTACTGAGACCAGCCCTAACAAACAGGTCAGTTTACAGAAGCAGATTAAAACCTGTACTGAGACCAGCCCTAACAAACAGGTCAGTTAACAGAACCAGATTAAAACTTGTACTGAGACCAGTCCTAACAAACAGGTCAGTTAACAGAACCAGCTTAAAAACTGTACTGAGGCCAGCCCTTACAAACAGGTCAGTTAACAGAACCAGATTAAAAACTGTACTGAGGCCAGCCCTAACAAACAGAACCAGCTTAAAAACTATACTGAGGCCAGCCCTTACAAACAGGTTAGTGATCAGAACCAGCTTAAAAACTGTACTGAGACCAGCCCTAACAAACAGGTTAGTGAATATTCAGGTCATTAAGGAAGTTATGGTGTCACTGTGAACCAGAGGAAAGTTAAACAGAGCAGCCTCTTGTAGAAGGCCAGAACTATAGAGTACAGGTATTGAATACAGTTTATCCCGTTTTAAATTTTATCGATTATTTACGTTTTAAAATATCTAAAGTTGGATTAGGAAAGTTGTTTGAAATGTTTGGACAAAGTTTACAGTGAACTTATTAGATATTTTGTAGTCATGCTGGGCGAGTTGGAACCGGTGTTTTTCTGAATCAAACGCGCCAAATAAATGGACATTTTGGAGATATAACGACAGAATTAATCGAACAAAAGGACCGTTTGTGATGTTTCTGGGACATATTGGAGTGGCAGCAGAAGAAGATCTTCAAAGGTAAGGCATGATTTATATCGTTATTTCTGAGTTTTGTGTCTCGCCCTGCAGGTTGAAATATGTGGCTGTCCTCAGATAATCGCATGGTTTGCTTTCGCCATAAAGCCTTTTTGAAATCTGACACGGTGGCTAGATTAACGAAGAAGTTAAACTTTAACTTGGTGTTAAGCTTTAATTTGGTGTATTGCCCTTGTGAATGTATGAAAGTTAAATATTTCTAATATTTATTTTTGGAATTTCGCGCTCTGCAATTTCACCGGATGTGGTCGAAATGTTCCGCTAGCGGAACCTCCATCCGTAACAGGTTTTAATACACCTGGCGTTTCCCTGAACATGGCAGGGCTGTTGTGTTTATACAGGACCTGCCGTTTCCCTGAGCATGGCAGAGCTGTTGTGTTTATACAGGACCTGCCGTTTCCCTGAGCATGGCAGAGCTGTTGTGTTTATTCAGGACCTGCCGTTTCCCTGAGCATGGCAGGGAAAGTTGTGTTTATACAGGACCCCCCACCTAGAGTCAACATTACAACACGTGGGCACGGTCATGGGGGTACGGAGCGCCATTTGGCCTATGCATGCCTCAGGAGGCTCCACAACGGCGTCACCTTCCATATACCACCTCCAACCACATTTTCAGGTCAAGCATAAATGGGCTTTTAGAGATCCACTAGCCAAGATGACTTTCAGTAATTCCCTGATATGATATCCCTGGTCTAGCCAGTAGGTCCCATGATACCCCTGTCCAGTGTATCAGAGCTGGTTCTTCAGACGGCATTCCTGCTCACCCACCTTGGTCTCTGGGTCGATGAGGCTGACTGTCTTCTCCTCCACCTGCAGCAACATGTCCTGGGTCCATACCTAATATCAAACCAATAGGAACACATTGGATCTGTACAGCAGATACCTGATATCAAACCAATAGGAACACATTGGATCTGTACAGCATATACCTGATATCAAACCAATAGGAACACATTGGATCTGTACAGCAGATACCTGATATCAAACCAATAGGAACACATTGGATCTGTACAGCAGATACCTGATATCAAACCAATAGGAACACATTGGATCTGTACAGCAGATACCTGATATCAAACCAATAGGAACACATTGGATCTGTACAGCAGATACCTGATATCAAACCAATAGGAACACATTGGATCTGTACAGCAGATACCTGATATCAAACCAATAGGAACACATTGGATCTGTACAGCAGATACCATAAATGTGTCCTGTGCTTCACCTTCCCCTTGGCATCCAGCAGGCGGAGCTTCCTGATTCCATCCTCAGTGTTGATCATGGCTTCCTTCCTGTCCAGAACAAATGTGGTCAGGTGCTGAGAGGAGAGAGGAGAGGGTTGGAACACGGATAGGATAGGAGAGATGGGAGAGGGTTTGAGACACAGAGGGGATAGGAGAGATGGGAGAGGGTTTGGGACACAGGGGGGATAGAAGAGATGGGTGAGGGTTTGGGACACAGGGGGGATAGAAGAGATGGGAGAGGGTTTGGGACACAGGGGGGATAGAAGAGATGGGAGAGGGTTTGGGACACAGGGGGGATAGAAGAGATGGGAGAGGGTTTGGGACACAGGGGGGATAGAAGAGATGGGAGAGGGTTTGAGACAGAGGGGATAGGAGAGATGGGAGAGGGTTTGGGACACAGGGGGGATAAAAGAGATGGGAGAGGGTTTGGGACACAGGGGGGATAGAAGAGATGGGAGAGGGTTTGGGACACAGGGGGGATAGAAGAGATGGGAGAGGGTTTGAGACAGAGGGGATAGGAGAGATGGGAGAGGGTTTGGGACGCAGAGGGGATAGGAGAGATTAGAGAGGGTTTGGGACACAGGGGGGATAGAAGAGATGGGAGAGGGTTTGGGACACAGGGGGGATAGAAGAGATGGGAGAGGGTTTGGGACACAGGGGGGATAGAAGAGATGGGAGAGGGTTTGAGACAGAGGGGATAGGAGAGATGGGAGAGGGTTTGGGACGCAGAGGGGATAGGAGAGATTAGAGAGGGTTTGGGACGCAGAGGGGATAGGAGAGATGGGAGAGGGTTTGAGACACAGAGGGGATAGGAGAGATGGGAGAGGGTTTGAGACACAGGGGGGATAGAAGAGATGGGAGAGGGTTTGAGACACAGAGGGGATAGGAGAGATGGGAGAGGGTTTGAGACACAGAGGGGATAGGAGAGATTAGAGAGGGTTTGGGACACAGAGGGGATAGGAGAGATGGGAGAGGGTTTGAGACACAGAGGGGATAGGAGAGATTAGAGAGGGTTTGGGACGCAGAGGGGATAGGAGAGAT
The DNA here is from genome assembly GCF_045791955.1 of Oncorhynchus clarkii lewisi. NCBI lineage: Eukaryota > Metazoa > Chordata > Actinopteri > Salmoniformes > Salmonidae > Oncorhynchus > Oncorhynchus clarkii. The sequence goes on along the minus strand of NC_092179.1, from coordinate 33,582,727 downwards.
GGGAGAGGGTTTGGGACGCAGAGGGGATAGAAGAGATGGGAGAGGGTTTGGGACACAGAGGGGATAGGAGAGATGGGAGAGGGTTTGGGACACAGATTAGTAACAATCTGTACCCTAACTAACACATTGTGAATGTACGGTAGTAGACTGACCTCAACATGGTACTGTGGGGTGTTAGTCACGCTGTATGTACGGTAGTAGACTGACCTCAACATGGTGGTAGTCACGCTGTATGTACGGTAGTAGACTGACCTCAACATGGTACTGTGGGGTGTTAGTCACGCTGTATGTACGGTAGTAGACTGACCTCAACATGGTACTGTGGGGTGTTAGTCACGCTGTATGTACGGTAGTAGACTGACCTCAACATGGTACTGTGGGGTGTTAGTCACGCTGTATGTACGGTAGTAGACTGACCTCAACATGGTACTGTGGGGTGTTAGTCACGCTGTATGTACGGTAGTAGACTGACCTCAACATGGTACTGCGAGGTGTTCGTCATGCTGTTGATGCTGTTTTTGGTGTAGTTCTTCCGTTGTTCTGGAGAAGGACAGGACACAGTCAGCAGCAAAACAAACAGCATCTAGACAGAACTACAGTCATATCATAGCGTGTCTGCTAGGTTACCATGGTACCATTACTACAGTATCATTAAGTATCATCCTCAGGGAGAACTACAGTCATATCATAGCATGTCTGCTAGGTTACCATGGTACCATTACTACAGTATCATTAAGTATCATCCTCAGGGAGAACTACAGTCATATCATAGCATGTCTGCTAGGTTACCATGGTACCATTACTACAGTATCATTACGTATCATCCTCAGGGAGAACTACAGTCATATCATAGCATGTCTGCTAGGTTACCATGGTACCATTACTACAGTATCATTAAGTATCATCCTCAGGGAGAACTACAGTCATATCATAGCATGTCTGCTAGGTTACCATGCTACCATTACTGCAGTATCATTAAGTATGCTACATGTTAGGAATCATCCGGTACATGTTAGGAATCATCCTCAGGGATAACTACAGTATCGTTAAGTGTCATTAAACATCACAGCATAGTTGAAAGATATGTGTTGCGTAGAAACCCAAAGTGGGTGGCCAGCAGAGATAGATGGGATGGGCAGAGGGAAGCTGAGGGTTGGGATGGGCTGAGGGAGGCTGGGGGTTGGTATGGGATGGGCTGAGGGAAGCTGGGGGTTGGGATGGGCTGAGGGAAGCTGAGGGTTGGGATGGGCTGAGGGAGGCTGGGGGTTGGGATGGGATGGGCTGAGGGAAGCTGAGGGTTGGGATGGGATGGGCTGAGGGAGGGAGGCTGGGGGTTGGGATGGGATGGGCTGAGGGAGGGAGGCTGGGGGTTGGGATGGGATGGGCTGCGGGAAGCTGAGGGTTGGGATGGGCTGAGGGAAGCTGAGGGTTGGGATGGGATGGGCTGATGGAAGCTGAGGGTTGGGATGGGATGGGCTGAGGGAAGCTGAGGGTTGGGATGGGCTGAGGGAAGCTGAGGGTTGGGATGGGCTGAGGGAGGCTGGGGGTTGGTATGGGATGGGCTGAGGGAGGCTGGGGGTTGGGATGGGCTGAGGGAGGGAGGCTGGGGGTTGGAATGGGATGGGCTGAGGGAAGCTGAGGGTTGGGATGGGCTGAGGGAAGCTGAGGGTTGGGATGGGATGGGCTGATGGAAGCTGAGGGTTGGGATGGGATGGGCTGATGGAAGCTGAGGGTTGGGATGGGCTGAGGGAAGCTGAGGGTTGGGATGAGGGTTGGGATGGGAAGCTGAGGGTTGGCATGGGATGGGCTGAGGGAAGCTGAGGGTTGGGATGGGATGGGCTGAGGGAAGCTGAGGGTTGGGATGGGATGGGCTGAGGGAAGCTGAGGGTTGGGATGGGCTGGGGGAAGCTGAGGGTTGGGATGGGCTGAGGGAAGCTGAGGGTTGGGATGGGCTGAGGGAAGCTGAGGGTTGGGATGGGCTGAGGGAAGCTGAGGGTTGGGATGGGATGGGCTGAGGGAAGCTGAGGGTTGGTATGTGGAATTGGAGACAAGTGGGAGTTTAGTTGCTGTGTGAGAGATAGAATGATGGTCAAAGATAAAAGCCCAAAAATATATATTTTTTAAAGTCTAAATAAATCATAATAAAAAGTATATTTGAATGACACTAAGTGGCAGTGTTTTTACAACTAATGCCGGTTTGCCTGAGGCTGATGCCGTGCAGGTGTTGGTACACATGCATCTACACACACACTCTCATTCAAATAAACACATACAAGAACACACACATACATGTAATAGTGCCAGACATGCACACAAACATATACAGTAGGCATTGCTGTTATGATTTCAGTTGTCCTTGATGTCCTTTGTTTTACATTCATTATTTAAAAAATAAAAATGTTGCATTGCTGTTTTCTGTTTTCTTCTGTGTTCCTTTTTTGTCTTTAGTTCATTAGTTGTTGGTGCATTGGGGGGTTCTTGGGGGAATGGAATTCATTGTATTTTAAATTGTTCTTCCTGGGGGGGACTGTGGGAGGGTCTCGAAGGGTGGGGGATGTGGGCTGGTATCAGGATAAGGGTGGGTGGGGGCTGGTATCAGGGTGTGGATGACAGTGGGGGCTGTTGGCTGGTATCAGGGTGTGGATGACAGTGGGGGCTGTTGGCTGGTATCAGGGTGTGGATGACAGTGGGGGCTGTTGGCTGGTATCAGGGTGTGGATGACAGTGGGGGCTGTTGGCTGGTATCAGGGTGTGGATGACAGTGAGGGCTGTTGGCTGGTATCAGAATGAGGGTTGAATAAGATGGAGGCTGGTATCAGGGTCTGGATGACAGTGGGGGCTGTGGGCTGGTATCAGGGTGTGGATGACAGTGGGGGCTGTGGGCTGGTATCAGGGTCTGGATGACAGTGGGGGCTGTGGGCTGGTATCAGGCTGAGGGTTGAATAAGATGGAGGCTGTGGGCTGGTATCAGGCTGAGGGTTGTATAAGATGGAGGCTGTGGGCTGGTATCAGGCTGAGGGTTGTATAAGATGGAGGCTGTGGGCTGGTATCAGGCTGAGGGTTGAATAAGATGGAGGCTGTGGGCTGGTATCAGGCTGAGGGTTGTATAAGATGGAGGCTGTGGGCTGGTATCAGGCTGATGGTTGTATAAGATGGAGGCTGTGGGCTGGTATCAGGCTGAGGGTTGTATAAGATGGAGGCTGTGGGCTGGTATCAGGCTGAGGGTTGAATAAGATGGAGGCTGTGGGCTGGTATCAGGCTGAGGGTTGTATAAGATGGAGGCTGTGGGCTGGTATCAGACTGAGGGTTGTATAAGATGGAGGCTGTGGGCTGGTATCAGACTGAGGGTTGTATAAGATGGAGGCTGTGGGCTGGTATCAGGGTTGTGAGGCTGAGGGTGGGGGCTGTGGGCTGGTATCAGGCTGAGGGTTGTATAAGATGGAGGCTGTGGGCTGGTATCAGACTGAGGGTTGTATAAGATGGAGGCTGTGGGCTGGTATCAGGGTTGTGAGGCTGAGGGTGGGGGCTGTGGGCTGGTATCAGGCTGAGGGTTGAATAAGATGGAGGCTGTGGGCTGGTATCAGACTGAGGGTTGAATAAGATGGAGGCTGTGGGCTGGTATCAGGCTGAGGGTTGAATAAGATGGAGGCTGTGGGCTGGTATCAGGCTGAGGGTTGTATAAGATGGAGGCTGTGGGCTGGTATCAGACTGAGGGTTGAATAAGATGGAGGCTGTGGGCTGGTATCAGGCTGAGGGTTGAATAAGATGGAGGCTGTGGGCTGGTATCAGGCTGAGGGTTGAATAAGATGGAGGCTGTGGGCTGGTATCAGGCTGAGGGTTGTATAAGATGGAGGCTGTGGGCTGGTATCAGACTGAGGGTTGAATAAGATGGAGGCTGTGGGCTGGTATCAGGCTGAGGGTTGTATAAGATGGAGGCTGTGGGCTGGTATCAGGCTGAGGGTTGTATAAGATGGAGGCTGTGGGCTGGTATCAGGCTGAGGGTTGAATAAGATGGAGGCTGTGGGCTGGTATCAGGCTGAGGGTTGAATAAAATGGAGGCTGTGGGCTGGTATCAGACTGAGGGTTGAATAAGATGGAGGCTGTGGGCTGGTATCAGACTGAGGGTTGAATAAGATGGAGGCTGTGGGCTGGTATCAGGCTGAGGGTTGAATAAGATGGAGGCTGTGGGCTGGTATCAGACTGAGGGTTGAATAAGATGGAGGCTGTGGGCTGGTATCAGACTGAGGGTTGTATAAGATGGAGGCTGTGGGCTGGTATCAGGGTTGTGAGGCTGAGGGTGGGGGCTGTGGGCTGGTATCAGGCTGAGGGTTGAATAAGATGGAGGCTGTGGGCTGGTATCAGGCTGAGGGTTGAATAAGATGGGGGATCACAAGGATAAGTTGAGTTACATAAAGAGACAACACACTGATTGAACAAAACTTACTGAATCCATGAGTGAGTAATTTGTGATTCCATTTGTCCGATGGGAGTTTAAAGTAACCTCGGGTTACACAATGCAAAGTTCTGTGTTACTGACTTCAAATGTCAAACAATCAAGGCTATGTGCATGTACTGTATATTGAATTAATGTGTTTAATGTGGTTATGAGCATGTCAATGACATAGAGATGTACAGTATATGGAATGGTATTGCCTATGAAGCTATGTGCATGATCTGAATGAGCTCAGTACACAGTAGTCAGAGCACTGGACTACAGGCTATCAGTAGTAGGGGTTATTAGGAGAGTGGAGCTAAGGACTACGGACTACCAGTAGTAGGGGTTATTAGGAGAGTGGAGTTTAGGACTACAGACTACCAGTAGTAGGGGTTATTAGGAGAGTGGAGTTTAGGACTACAGACTACCAGTAGTAGGGGTTATTAGGAGAGTGGAGTTTAGGACTACAGACTACCAGTAGCAGGGGTTATTAGGAGAGTGGAGTTTAGGACTACAGACTACCAGTAGTAGGGGTTATTAGGAGAGTGGAGTTTAGGACTACAGACTACCAGTAGTAGGGGTTATTAGGGGAGTGGAGCTAAGTACTACAGGCTACCAGTAGCAGGGGTTATTAGGAGAGTGGAGTTCAGGACTACAGACTACTAGTAGTAGGGGTTATTAGGGGAGTGGAGATAAGGACTACAGACTACCAGTAGTAGGGGTTATTAGGGGAGTGGAGATAAGGACTACAGACTACCAGTAGTAGGGGTTATTAGGGGAGTGGAGCTAAGGACTACAGACTACCAGTAGTAGGGGTTATTAGGAGAGTGGAGTTTAGGACTACGGACTACCAGTAGCAGGGGTTATTAGGGGAGTGGAGCTAAGGACTACAGGCTACCAGTAGCAGGGGTTATTAGGGGAGTGGAGCTAAGGACTACAGACTACCAGTAGTAGGGGTTATTAGGAGAGTGGAGTTTAGGACTACGGACTACCAGTAGTAGGGGTTATTAGGAGAGTGGAGTTTAGGACTACGGACTACCAGTAGCAGGGGTTATTAGGGGAGTGGAACTAAGGACTACAGGCTACCAGTAGCAGGGGTTATTAGGGGAGTGGAGCTAAGGACTACAGACTACCAGTAGTAGGGGTTATTAGGAGAGTGGAGTTTAGGACTACGGACTACCAGTAGTAGGGGTTATTAGGAGAGTGGAGTTTAGGACTACAGACTGCCAGTAGTAGGGGTTATTAGGGGAATGGAGCTAAGGACTACAGACTACTAGTAGTAGGGGTAATTAGGGGAGTGGAGCTAAGGACTACAGACTACCAGTAGTAGGGGTTATTAGGGGAGTGGAGCTAAGGACTACAGACTACCAGTAGTAGGGGTTATTAGGAGAGTGGAGTTTAGGACTACAGACTACCAGTAGTAGGGGTTATTAGGGGAGTGGAGTTTAGGACTACAGACTACTAGTAGTAGGGGTTATTAGGAGAGTGGAGATAAGGACTACAGACTGCCAGTAGTAGGGGTTATTAGGGGAGTGGAGCTAAGGACTACAGACTACTAGTAGTAGGGGTTATTAGGAGAGTGGAGCTAAGGACTACAGACTGCCAGTAGTAGGGGTTATTAGGGGAGTGGATCTAAGGACTACAGACTGCCAGTAGTAGGGGTTATTAGGGGAGTGGATCTAAGGACTACAGACTGCCAGTAGTAGGGGTTATTAGGAGAGTGGAGCTAAGGACTACAGACTGCCAGTAGTAGGGGTTATTAGGAGAGTGGAGCAGATTAAGTGTTCTGGTGTTCTACAACAGCAGGGGAAGTGTTCTGGTGTTCTACAACAGCAGGGGAAGTGTTCTAGTGTTCTACAACAGCAGGGGAAGTGTTCTAGTGTTCTACAACAGCAGGGGAAGTGTTCTAGTGTTCTACAACAGCAGGTGAAGTGTTCTAGTGTTCTACAACAGCAGGGTAAGTGTTCTAGTGTTCTACAACAGCACGGGAAGTGTTCTAGTGTTCTACAACAGCAGGGGAAGTGTTCTAGTGTTCTACATCTCCTCTAGAACAGAACAGCAGGAGGATCCTAGAGGGGCCAGGGTGACTTCCTCTCAGAACAGAAGGTCCAGGGAGCGAAAGAGAGAGAACACTTCAAGGTTATCAGTCTCTTCTGCAGAACCAAATAAAGCTCTCTGCTCCCTGACAGGTTAGAGTATGTTCTGTTCTACAGCCTCAGGGTACAGTACACTACATTATTACAAATACACATTATCGTGCATATACATTATCATGCCTATACATTATCACATCTATACATGATCACATATATGTATTATCACACCTATACATTTCCGTGTCTATAAGTTATCATGTATATATATTATCACATATATACATTAGCGTCTATACATTATCGTGTTTATACATTATCGCCGATATACATTATCATGTATGTACATTATCACGACTATACTGTATCATGACTATACATTATCACCTCCATACGTGATCATGTCTATACATTATCATGGCTGTATATTATCATGCCTATGCATGATCACCTCCATACATTATCATGTCTGTACATTATCATGTCTATACATTATCGTGTCTATGCATGATCACCTCCATACATTATCATGTATAGACATTATCATGTCTGTATTTCACACTCAAAAGCCACAACCGGTTGTTCTGATAACGTAGAATCTGATAACGTAGAATCTGATAACGTAGAATCTGATAACGTAGAATCTGTCATTTGGTTTTGCAGAAGATTGTGAAGCCTTGGCAACACACACATGCACACTCACTGGGCCGACGCACACACACACACCAAACACACACACAGACACACACACCAAACACACACACACCAAACACACACACAGACACACACACCAAACACACACACACCAAACACACACACAGACACACCAAACACACACACACCAAACACACACACAGACACACCAAACACACACACACAGACACACACACCAAACACACACACACCAAACACACACACAGACACACCAAACACACACACACCAAACACACACACACAGACACACCAAACACACACACAGACACACACACCAAACACACACACACCAAACACACACACAGACACACACACCAAACACACACACACCAAACACACACACAGACACACCAAACACACACACACCAAACACACACACAGACACACCAAACACACACACACAGACACACACACCAAACACACACACACCAAACACACACACAGACACACCAAACACACACACACCAAACACACACACACAGACACACCAAACACACACACAGACACACACACCAAACACACACACACCAAACACACACACAGACACACACACCAAACACACACACACCAAACACACACACAGACACACCAAACACACACACACCAAACACACACACAGACACACCAAACACACACACACAGACACACACACCAAACACACACACACCAAACACACACACAGACACACCAAACACACACACACCAAACACACACACACAGACACACCAAACACACACACAGACACACACACCAAACACACACACACCAAACACACACACAGACACACACACCAAACACACACACACCAAACACACACACAGACACACACCAAACACACACACCAAACACACAGACAGACACACCAAACACACACACAGACACACACACCAAACACACACACACCAAACACACACACAGACACACCAAACACACACACACCAAACACACACACAGACACACCAAACACACACACACAGACACACACACCAAACACACACACACCAAACACACACACAGACACACCAAACACACACACACCAAACACACACACACAGACACACCAAACACACACACAGACACACACACCAAACACACACACACCAAACACACACACAGACACACACACCAAACACACACACACCAAACACACACACAGACACACACCAAACACACACACCAAACACACACACAGACACACCAAACACACACACACAGACACACCAAACACACACACCAAACACACACACCAAACACACACACAGACACACACACCAAACACACACACAGACACACACACCAAACACACACACAGACACACACACCAAACACACACACAGACACACACACCAAACACACACACAGACACACACACCAAACACACACACAGACACACACACCAAACACACACACAAACACACACACAGACACACACACCAAACACACACACACCAAACACACACACAGACACACACACCAAACAGGGCGCTGTCTCTACCTTTCTTTTTATGTTTGGCTGACGTGTGGAGGAAGTATATTCCATCTGTTCCTGATGGAGAGATGGAGAGATGGAGAGATGGAGAGATGGAGAGATGGAGAGATGAAGAGATGGAGAGATGGAGAGATGAAGAGATGGAGAGATGGAGAGATGGAGAGATGGAGAGATGAAGAGATGGAGAGATGGAGAGATGAAGAGATGGAGAGATGGAGAGATGGAGAGATGGAGAGATGGAGAGATGGAGAGATGGAGAGATGGAGAGATGAAGAGATGGAGAGATGGAGAGATGGAGAGATGGAGAGATGAAGAGATGGAGAGATGGAGAGATGGAGAGATGAGAGATGGAGAGATGAGAGATGGAGAGATGAAGAGATGGAGAGATGGAGAGATGGAGAGATGGAGAGATGGAGAGATGGAGAGATGAAGAGATGGAGAGATGGAGAGATGGAGAGATGGAGAGATGGATAGATGAGAGATGGAGAGATGGAGAGATGAAGAGATGGAGAGATGGAGAGATGGAGAGATGGAGAGATGAGAGATGGAGAGATGAAGAGATGGAGAGATGGAGAGATGGAGAGATGGAGAGATGAAGAGATGGAGAGATGAAGAGATGGAGAGATGGAGAGATGGAGAGATGGAGAGATGGAGAGATGAGAGATGGAGAGATGGAGAGATGAAGAGATGGAGAGATGGAGAGATGGAGAGATGGAGAGATGGAGAGATGGAGAGATGGAGAGATGGAGAAATGGATAGATGAGAGATGGAGAGATGGAGAGATGAAGAGATGGAGAGATGGAGAGATGGAGAGATGAAGAGATGGAGAGATGGAGAGATGGAGAGATGAGAGATGGAGAGATGGAGAGATGGAGAGATGGAGAGATGGAGAGATGGAGAGATGGAGAGATGGATAGATGAGAGATGGAGAGATGGAGAGATGAAGAGATGGAGAGATGGAGAGATGGAGAGATGGAGAGATGAAGAGATGGAGAGATGGAGAGATGGAGAGATGGAGAGATGAAGAGATGGAGAGATGGAGAGATGGAGAGATGGAGAGATGGATAGATGAGAGATGGAGAGATGGAGAGATGAAGAGATGGAGAGATGGAGAGATGGAGATATGGAGAGATGGAGAGATGGAGAGATGAAGAGATGGAGAGATGGAGAGATGGAGATATGGAGAGATGGAGAGATGAAGAGATGGAGAGATGGAGAGATGGAGAGATGGAGAGATGGAGAGATGGAGAGATGAAGAGATGGAGAGATGGAGAGATGGAGAGATGGAGAGATGAAGAGATGGAGAGATGAAGAGATGGAGAGATGGAGAGATGAAGAGATGGAGAGATGGAGAGATGGAGAGATGGAGAGATGAAGAGATGAAGAGATGGAGAGATGGAGAGATGAAGAGATGGAGAGATGGAGAGATGAAGAGATGGAGAGATGGAGAGATGGAGAGAAGGAGAGATGGAGAGATGGAGAGATGGAGAGATGGAGAGATGGAGAGATGGAGAGATGGAGAGATGGAGAGATGGAGAAATGGAGAGATGGAGAGATGAAGAGATGGAGAGATGGAGAGATGGATAGATGGAGAGATGGAGAGATGGAGAGATGAGAGATGGAGAGATGGAGAGATGGAGAGATGGATAGATGAGAGATGGAGAGATGGAGAGATGGAGAGATGGAGAGATGGATAGATGGAGAGATGAAGAGATGGATAGATGGAGAGATGGAGAGATGGATAGATGGAGAGATGGAGAGATGAAGATTTGGAGAGATGGAGAGATGAGAGATGGAGAGATGGAGAGATGGAGAGAAGAGAGATGGAGAGATGGAGAGATGAGAGCTGGAGAGATGGAGAGATGAGAGATGGAGAGGAGTGATAATGAGTGAGGTGATGAAGAGATGGAGAGATGGAGATATGGAGAGATGGAGAGATGGAGAGATGGAGAGAAGAGAGATGGAGAGATGGAGAGATGGAGAGATGGAGAGATGGAGAGATGGAGAGATGGAGAGATGGAGAGATGAGAGATGGAGAGATGGAGAGAAGAGAGATGGAGAGATGGAGAGATGGAGAGATGAAGAGATGGAGAGATGGAGAGAAGAGAGATGGAGAGATGGAGAGATGAAGAGATGGAGAGATGGAGAGAAGAGAGATGGAGAGAAGAGAGATGAAGAGATGGAGAGATGGAGAGATGAAGAGATGGAGAGAAGAGAGATGAAGAGATGGAGAGATGGATAGATGGATAGATGGAGAGAAGAGAGATGGAGAGATGGAGAGATGGAGAGAAGAGAGATGGAGAGATGGAGAGATGGAGAGATGAAGAGATGGAGAGATGGGGAGAAGAGAGATGGAGAGAAGAGAGATGAAGAGATGGAGAGATGGAGAGATGAAGAGATGGAGAGAAGAGAGATGAAGAGATGGAGAGATGGATAGATGGATAGATGGAGAGAAGAGAGATGGAGAGAAGAGAGATGGAGAGATGGAGAGATGAGAGATGGAGAGGAGTGATAATGAGTGAGGTGATGAAGAGATGGAGAGATGGAGAGATGAGAGATGGAGAGATGGAGAGATGGAGAGATGAGAGATGGAGAGATGGAGAGATGGAGAGGAGTGATAATGGGTGAGGTGATGAAGTGATGGAGAGATGAAGAGATGGAGAGATGGAGAGATGGAGAGATGGAGAGATGGAGAGATGGAGAGAAGAGAGATGGAGAGATGGAGAGATGAAGAGATGGAGAGATGGAGAGATGGAGAGGAGTGATAATGAGTGAGGTGATGAAGTGATGGAGAGATGAAGAGATGAAGAGATGGAGAGATGGAGAGATGGAGAGATGGAGAGATGAGAGATGGAGAGATGGAGAGATGGAGAGGAGTGATAATGAGTGAGGTGATGAAGTGATGGAGAGATGAAGAGATGAGAGATGGAGAGATGGAAAGGAGTGATAATGAGTGAGGTGATGAAGAGATGGAGAGATGAAGAGATGAGAGATGGAGAGATGGAGAGGAGTGATAATGAGTGAGGTGATGAAGAGATGGAGAGATGAAGAGATGAGAGATGGAGAGATGGAGAGGAGTGATAATGAGTGAGGTGATGAAGTGATGGAGAGATGGAGAGATGGAGAGATGAGAGATGGAGAGATGGAGAGGAGTGATAATGAGTGAGGTGATGAAGTGATGGAGAGATGGAGAGATGGAGAGAAGAGAGATGAAGAGATGGAGAGATGAGAGATGGAGAGATGGAGAGATGGAGAGATGAGAGATGGAGAGATGGAGAGATGGAGCGATGAGAGATGGAGCGATGAGAGATGGAGAGATGGAGAAATGGAGAGATGGAGAGATGAAGAGATGGAGAGATGGAGAGATGGAGAGATGGAGAGATGAAGAGATGGAGAGGAGTGATAATGAGTGAGGTGATGAAGAGATGGAGAGATGGAGAGATGAGAGATGGAGAGATGGAGAGATGGAGAGATGAGAGATGGAGAGATGGAGAGATGGAGAGGAGTGATAATGGGTGAGGTGATGAAGTGATGGAGAGATGAAGAGATGGAGAGATGGAGAGATGGAGAGATGGAGAGATGGAGAGATGGAGAGAAGAGAGATGGAGAGAAGAGAGATGGAGAGATGGAGAGATGAGAGATGGAGAGGAGTGATAATGAGTGAGGTGATGAAGAGATGGAGAGATGGAGAGATGAGAGATGGAGAGATGGAGAGATGGAGAGATGAGAGATGGAGAGATGGAGAGATGGAGAGGAGTGATAATGGGTGAGGTGATGAAGTGATGGAGAGATGAAGAGATGAAGAGATGGAGAGATGGAGAGATGGAGAGATGGAGAGATGAGAGATGGAGAGATGGAGAGATGGAGAGGAGTGATAATGAGTGAGGTGATGAAGTGATGGAGAGATGAAGAGATGAGAGATGGAGAGATGGAAAGGAGTGATAATGAGTGAGGTGATGAAGAGATGGAGAGATGAAGAGATGAGAGATGGAGAGATGGAGAGGAGTGATAATGAGTGAGGTGATGAAGAGATGGAGAGATGAAGAGATGAGAGATGGAGAGATGGAGAGGAGTGATAATGAGTGAGGTGATGAAGTGATGGAGAGATGGAGAGATGGAGAGATGAGAGATGGAGAGATGGAGAGGAGTGATAATGAGTGAGGTGATGAAGTGATGGAGAGATGGAGAGATGGAGAGAAGAGAGATGAAGAGATGGAGAGATGAGAGATGGAGAGATGGAGAGATGGAGAGATGAGAGATGAGAGATGGAGAGATGGAGAGATGGAGCGATGAGAGATGGAGCGATGAGAGATGGAGAGATGGAGAGATGAGAGATGGAGAGATGGAGAGATGTGATAATGAGTGAGGTGATGGAGAGGAGTGATAATGAGTGAGGTGATGGAGAGATGAGAGATGGAGAGGAGTGATAATGAGTGAGGTGATGAAGGGATGGAGAGATGAGAGATGGAGAGATGGAGAGGAGTGATAATGAGTGAGGTGATGAAGAGATGGAGAGATGAGAGATGGAGAGATGGAGAGATGAGAGATGGAGAGATGAGAGATGGAGAGGAGTGATAATGAGTGAGGTGATGGAGAGATGGAGAGGAGTGATAATGAGTGAGGTGATGGAGAGATGGAGAGGAGTGATAATGAGTGAGGTGATGAAGAGATGGAGAGGAGTGATAATGAGTGAGGTGATGGAGAGATGGAGAGGAGTGATAATGAGTGAGGTGATGGAGAGATGATAGAGGGATAGATAATGAATGGTGATGGAGAGATGAGAGGAGGGATATGATCTGACTCAATATAAAGCACTAATGACTCATCAAGACTAATTATCTGTTGGATATGAAGCCAACTCCAGAACCCATTTGATACTGTATCCTTCTGTGGCATTGTGAGGACATAGGAACAGCCTTCTGTGGCATTGTGAGGACATAGGAACAGCCTTCTGTGGCATTGTGAGGACATTGGAACAGCCTTCTGTGGCATTGTGAGGACATAGGAACAGCCTTATGTGGCATTGTGAGGACATTGGAACAGCCTTCTGTGGCATTGTGAGGACATAGGAACAGCCTTCTGTGGCATTGTGTGGACATAGGAACAGCCTTCTGTGGCATTGTGAGGACATAGGAACAGCCTTCTGTGGCATTGTGTGGACATAGGAACAGCCTTCTGTGGCATTGTGAGGACATAGGAACAGCCTTCTGTGGCATTGTGTGGACATAGGAACAGCCTTCTGTGGCATTGTGAGGACATAGGAACAGCCTTCTGTGGCATTGTGTGGACATAGGAACAGCCTTCTGTGGCATTGTGAGGACATAGGAACAGCCTTCTGTGGCATTGTGAGGACATAGGAACAGCCTTCTGTGGCATTGTGAGGACATAGGAACAGCATTCTGTGGCATTGTGAGGACATAGGAACAGCCTTGACTTGGGCAGATAAAAGAGCAGGGGAGGTGTGTCAGAGACAGATCACCTGACAGGTTCCACCACAGCAGGGGAGGTGTGTCAGAGACAGATCACCTGACAGGTTCCACCACAGCAGGGGAGGTGTGTCAGAGACAGATCACCTGACAACAGATGGAGGATATCCCCATGCCATCCACTAGATATCCTACATATTGAACATGTTGCAGAGTACCTTGGTAAGCTGCTCACAGCAACCAATGGAGGAAACAACCAGGTTCAGGTTGGTGAAGAGCTGTAGCTGACGTGGCTTTCAGGTCTCCACCTCTTATGGTGCTGCTTCTTATTTCAGGTCTCCACCTCTTATGATGCTGCTTCTTATTTCAGGTCTCCACCTCTTATGATGCTGCTTCTTATTTCAGGTCTCCACCTCTTATGATGCTGCTTCTTATTTCAGGTCTCCACCTCTTATGATGCTGCTTCTTATTTCAGGTCTCCACCTCTTATGATGCTGCTTCTTATTTCAGGTCTCCACCTCTTATGATGCTGCTTCTTATTTCAGGTCTCCACCTCTTATGATGCTGCTTCTTATTTCAGGTCTCCACCTCGTATGATGCTGCTTCTTATTTCAGGTCTCCACCTCGTATGATGCTGCTTCTTATTTCAGGTCTCCACCTCTTATGATGCTGCTTCTTATTTCAGGTCTCCACCTCTTATGATGCTGCTTCTTATTTCAGGTCTCTACCTCATATGATGCTGCTTCTTATTTCAGGTCTCCACCTCATGATGCTGCTTCTTATTTCAGGTCTCCACCTCATGATGCTGCTTCTTATTTCAGGTCTCTACCTCATATGATGCTGCTTCTTATTTCAGGTCTCCACCTCTTATGATGCTGCTGCTTCTTATTTCAGGTCTCTACGTCTTATGATGCTGCTTCTTATTTCAGGTCTCTACCTCATATGATGCTGCTTCTTATTTCAGGTCTCCACCTCTTATGATGCTGCTTCTTATTTCAGGTCTCTACCTCATATGATGCTGCTTCTTATTTCAGGTCTCCACCTCTTATGATGCTGCTTCTTATTTCAGGTCTCCACCTTTTATGATGCTGCTTCTTATTTCAGGTCTCTACCTCATATGATGCTGCTTCTTATTTCAGGTCTCCACCTCTTATGATGATGCTGCTTCTTATTTCAGGTCTCCACCTCTTATGATGCTGCTTCTTATTTCAGGTCTCCACCTTTTATGATGATGCTGCCTCTTATGGACCCTGATTTAGACAAAGGGTCCTACAAGAACACTCACTACATGCTTTGGGGGGAAAGTGAGAGAGAGAGAGAGAGAGAGAGAGAGAGAGAGAGAGAGGGGGCGAGGGAGGGATGGAGAGAGAGAGAAAATGACAGGTAGCTTCTGTACCTACCGTAAAGGGCTTTAGAGATGGACTTGGTGTTGGACCTGGCGTTGCAATCTGGAGGCTCTGTGGACTGGGAACCATGACCACTGGAGAGAGAGAGAGATGTGGAGAGAGACAGAGGGAGAGATGTGGAGAGAGACAGAGAGAGAGAGAGAGAGATGTGGAGAGAGACAGAGAGAGAGAGAGAGAGAGAGAGAGAGATGTGGAGAGACAGAGAGAGAGAGAGAGCAAGAGATGTGGAAAGAGACAGAGAGAGAGAGAGCGAGAGATGTGGAGAGAGAGAGAGCAGGGGAGGGAAAGAGAGAGAGAGAGAGAGAGAGAGAAAGAGAGAGAGATGTGGAGAGAGACAGAGAGAGAGAGAGAGCAGGGGAGGGAGACAGAGAGTTGTGGAGAGAGACAGAGACAGAGAAAGAGGGAGCGGGGGAGGGAGAGAGAGATATGTGGAGAGAGACAGAGAGAGATGTGGAAAGAGACAGAGAGAGAGAGAGAGAGAGAGAGAGAGAGAGAGAGAGAGAGAGAGGGGGGGGGGGAGGGAGAGAGAGAGAGAGAGAGATGTGGAGAGAGACAGAGAGAGAGAGAGAGCAGGGGAGGGAGACAGAGAGTTGTGGAGAGAGACAGAGACAGAGAAAGAGGGAGCGGGGGAGGGAGAGAGAGATATGTGGAGAGAGACAGAGAGAGATGTGGAAAGAGACAGAGAGAGAGAGAGAGAGAGAGAGAGAGAGAGGGGGGGGGGGGGAGGGAGAGAGAGAGAGAGAGAGAGAGAGAGAGAAGATTCCCTTACACATACCCACAAAGAATTTCAAAACAAACCCAATTTTGATCAACTCACAGCAGCAAGATGTGTGACCTGTTGCCACAAGAATAGGTCAACCAGTGAAGAACAAACACCATTGTAAATACAACCCATATTTATGTTTATTTATTTCCCTTTTTGTACTTTAACTATATGCACATCGTTACAACACCGTATAGACAAATGTCTGTATTCTTTTTAAACCTTAGTTTATGATCTATTACAGTGCCTTGCGAAAGTATTCGGCCCCCTTGAACTTTGCGACCTTTTGCCACATTTCAGGCTTCAAACATAAAGATATAAAACTGTATTTTTTTTGTGAAGAATCTTACAACAAGTGGGACACAATCATGAAGTGGAACGAGATTTATTGGATATTTCAAACTTTTTTAACAAATCAAAAACTGAAAAATTGGGCGTGCAAAATTATTCAGCCCCTTTACTTTCAGTGCAGCAAACTCTCTCCAGAAGTTCAGTGAGGATCTCTGAATGATCCAATGTTGACCTAAATGACTAATGATGATAAATACAATCCACCTGTGTGTAATCAAGTCTCCGTATAAATGCACCTGCACTGTGATAGTCTCAGAGGTCCGTTAAAAGCGCAGAGAGCATCATGAAGAACAAGGAACACACCAGGCAGGTCCGAGATACTGTTGTGAAGAAGTTTAAAGCCGGATTTAGATACAAAAAGGTTTCCCAAGCTTTAAACATCCCAAGGAGCACTGTGCAAGCGATAATATTGAAATGGAAGGAGTATCAGACCACTGCAAATCTACCAAGACCTGGCCGTCCCTCTAAACTTTCAGCTGATACAAGGAGAAGACTGATCAGAGATGCAGCCAAGAGGCCCATGATCACTCTGGATGAACTGCAGAGATCTACAGCTGAGGTGGGAGACTCTGTCCATAGGACAACAATCAGTCGTACATTGCACAAATCTGGCCTTTATGGAAGAGTGGCAAGAAAAAAGCCATTTCTTAAAGATATCCATAAAAAGTGTTGTTTAAAGTTTGCCACAAGCCACCTGGGAGACACACCAAACATGTGGAAGAAGGTGCTCTGGTCAGATGAAACCAAAATTGAACATTTTGGCAACAATGCAAAACGTTATGTTTGGCGTAAAAGCAACACAGCTGAACACACCATCCCCACTGTCAAACATGGTGGTGGCAGCATCATGGTTTGGGCCTGCTTTTCTTCAGCAGGGACAGGGAAGATGGTTAAAATTGATGGGAAGATGGATGGAGCCAAATACAGGACCATTCTGGAAGAAAACCTGATGGAGTCTGCAAAAGACCTGAGACTGGGACGGAGATTTGTCTTCCAACAAGACAATGATCAAAAACATAAAGCAAAATCTACAATGGAATGGTTCAAAAATAAACATATCCAGGTGTTAGAATGTCCAAGTCAAAGTCCAGACCTGAATCCAATCGAGAATCTGTGGAAAGAACTGAAAACTGCTGTTCACAAATGCTCTCCATCCAACCTCACTGAGCTCGAGCTGTTTTGCAAGGAGGAATGGGAAAAAATGTCAGTCTCTCGATGTGCAAAACTGATAGAGACATACCCCAAGCGACTTACAGCTGTAATCGCAGCAAAAGGTGGCGCTACAAAGTATTAACTTAAGGGGGCTGAATAATTTTGCACGCCCAATTTTTCAGTTTTTGATTTGTTAAAAAAGTTTGAAATATCCAATAAATGTCGTTCCACTTCATGATTGTGTCTCACTTGTTGTTGATTCTTCACAAAAAAATACAGTTTTATATCTTTATGTTTGAAGCCTGAAATGTGGCAAAAGGTCGCAAAGTTCAAGGGGGCCGAATACTTTCGCAAGGCACTGTATCTATGTAAACATGTTTCCCGTGCCAATAAAGACCCAACCACCATGTTGACTTCTGTCATTGTGTCGACAGGAGGAAAGGCTGGTGGTGCTGGGTAGACAGCAGGGTGTGTGTGGACGTACATTGACAGGGTTGTATCTGGGCATACTGGCGTCTCTCTCTCACCCAGAGGAGGGTCATGTTTCAGGGTGCTAATCATCGCCTTGATACTTGGTCTTTTCTCACACTCCTCCCAGTCTCCACCAGGCTGCTTCTAATTGGTTGAATAATTAATTATGGATGGGTTCTGTTAACGCTGTTAGCAGGACTGAGTGAGGAGAGGAGACCTCAGCACCTTCACCACACAGCCACCACGGCTATCTACCTCTACTGGAAGGACTGGGACAGGAGAGGAGAGGAGAGGAGAGGAGAGGAGAGGAGAGGAGAGGAGAGGAGAGGAGAGGAGAGGAGAAGAGAGGAGAGGAGAGGAGAGGAGCAGAGACAGAGACAGAGAGACAGAGAATGTGTGATGGGTGGTCAGAGTGATGGTCGTCAGAGAGATGGTCGTCAGAGAGATGGTGGTCAGTGTGATGGGTGGTCAGTGTGGTGGGTGGTCAGTGTGATGGGTGGTCAGAGTGATGGGTGGTCAGAGTGATGGGTGGTCAGAGTGATGGGTGGTCAGAGTGATGGGTGGTCAGTGTGGTGGGTGGTCTTACTTGAGTTGTGAGGTGTATGAGTCGAACCCTCCCTGGGGGAAGGAGGGTGGGGCGTAGCCGTTCATCCTGGAAGGGGAGGTGAACTCAGAAGACAGTCACCTGATGGGGCACACAGAGGACAGTCACCTGATGAGACACACAGAGGACAGTCACCTGATGAGACACACAGAGGACAGTTACCTGATGAGACACACAGAGGACAGTCTCCTGATGAGACACACAGAGGACAGTCACCTGATGAGACACACAGAGGACAGTCGCCTGATGAGACACACAGAGGACAGTCTCCTGATGAGACACACAGAGGACAGTCGCCTGATGAGACACACAGAGGACAGTCGCCTGATGAGACACACAGAGGACAGTCACCTGATGGGGCACACAGAGGACAGTCACCTGATGAGACACACAGAGGACAGTCACTTTGCTTTGTCGTGAAGAATGCCAAATCTGTTGTATCCTAATGGGATATGAAGACTGGTTCAGGCTTACAGCTAGCTAGCTAATGTAATGGGAATATGAAGACTGGTTCAGGCTTACAGCTAGCTAGCAAGCTAATGTAATGGGAATATGAAGACTGGTTCAGGCTTACAGCTAGCTAGCAAGCTAATGTAATGGGATATGAAGACTGGTTCAGGCTTACAGCTGGCTAGCAAGCTAATGTAATGGGATATGACTGCAGCAGTATCCTGGCTGGCCAATAGAAAGCCAGTGGACTGCAGCAGTAGACAGTATTCTGGCTGGCCAATAGAAAGCCAGTGGACTGCAGCAGTAGACAGTATCCTGGCTGGCCAATAGAAAGCCAGTGGACTGCAGCAGTATCCTGGCTGGCCAATAGAAAGCCAGTGGGCTGCAGCAGTATTCTGGCTGGCCAATAGAAAGCCAGTGGGCTGCAGCAGTATCCTGGCTGGCCAATAGAAAGCCAGTGGACTGCAGCAGTACAGTATTCTGGCTGGCCAATAGAAAGCCAGTGGGCTGCAGCAGTATTCTGGCTGGCCAATAGAAAGCCAGTGGGCTGCAGCAGTATCCTGGCTGGCCAATAGAAAGCCAGTGGGCTGCAGCAGTATCCTGGCTGGCCAATAGAAAGCCAGTGGGCTGCAGCAGTAGACAGTATTCTGGCTAGCCAATAGAAAGCCAGTGGGCTGCAGCAGTATCCTGGCCGGCCAATAGAAAGCCAGTGGGCTGCAGCAGTAGACAGTATTCTGGCTAGCCAATAGAAAGCAAGTGGGCTGCAGCAGTATCCTGGCTAGCCAATAGAAAGCCAGTGGACTGCAGCAGTATTCTGGCTGGCCAATAGAAAGCCAGTGGGCTGCAGCAGTATTCTGGCTGGCCAATAGAAAGCCAGTGGGCTGCAGCAGTATCCTGGCTGGCCAATAGAAAGCCAGTGGACTGCAGCAGTATTCTGGCTGGCCAATAGAAAGCCAGTGGGCTGCAGCAGTATTCTGGCTGGCCAATAGAAAGCCAGTGGGCTGCAGCAGTATCCTGGCTGGCCAATAGAAAGCCAATGGATTGCTGCAGTATCCTGGCTGGCCAATAGAAAGCCAGTGGACTTCAGCAGTAGACAGTATCCTGGCTGGCCAATAGAAAGCCAGTGGACTGCAGCAGTAGACAGTATTCTGGCTAGCCAATAGAAAGCAAGTGGGCTGCAGCAGTATCCTGGCTAGCCAATAGAAAGCAAGTGGGCTGCAGCAGTATTCTGGCTGGCCAATAGAAAGCCAGTGGGCTGCAGCAGTATTCTGGCTGGCCAATAGAAAGCCAGTGGGCTGCAGCAGTATTCTGGCTGGCCAATAGAAAGCCAGTGGGCTGCAGCAGTATCCTGGCTGGCCAATAGAAAGCCAATGGATTGCTGCAGTATCCTGGCTAGCCAATAGAAAGCCAGTGGACTGCAGCAGTACAGTATCCTGGCTGGCCAATAGAAAGCCAGTGGACTGCAGCAGTATTCTGGCTGGCCAATAGAAAGCCAGTGGGCTGCAGCAGTATCCTGGCTGGCCAATAGAAAGCCAATGGATTGCTGCAGTATCCTGGCTGGCCAATAGAAAGCCAGTGGACTGCAGCAGTAGACAGTATCCTGGCTGGCCAATAGAAAGCCAGTGGGCTGCAGCAGTATTCTGGCTAGCCAATAGAAAGCCAGTGGACTGCAGCAGTATCCTGGCTGGCCAATAGAAAGCCAGTGGACTGCAGCAGTATCCTGGCTGGCCAATAGAAAGCCAGTGGACTGCAGCAGTATCCTGGCTGGCCACTAGAAAGCCAGTGGACTGCAGCAGTATCCTGGCTGGCCAATAGAAAGCCAGTGGACTGCAGCAGTACACAGTATCCTGGCTGGCCAATAGAAAGCCAGTGGACTGCAGCAGTATTCTGGCTGGCCACTAGAAAGCCAGTGGACTGCAGCAGTATCCTGGCTGGCCAATAGAAAGCCAGTGGGCTGCAGCAGTAGACAGTATTCTGGCTGGCCAATAGAAAGCCAGTGGACTGCAGCAGTATTCTGGCTGGCCAATAGAAAGCCAGTGGACTGCAGCAGTACACAGTATCCTGGCTGGCCAATAGAAAGCCAGTGGATTGCAGCAGTATTCTGGCTGGACAATAGAAAGCCAGTGGACTGCAGCAGTACACAGTATCCTGGCTGGCCAATAGAAAGCCAGTGGACTGCAGCAGTATTCTGGCTGGCCAATAGAAAGCCAGTGGACTGCAGCAGTACACAGTATCCTGGCTGGCCAATAGAAAGCCAGTGGGCTGCAGCAGTATCCTGGCTGGCCAATAGAAAGCCAGTGGACTGCAGCAGTATCCTGGCTGGCCAATAGAAAGCCAGTGGGCTGCAGCAGTATCCTGGCTGGCCAATAGAAAGCCAGTGGACTGCAGCAGTATTCTGGCTGGCCACTAGAAAGCCAGTGGGCTGCAGCAGTATTCTGGCTGGCCAATAGAAAGCCAGTGGACTGCAGCAGTATCCTGGCTGGCCAATAGAAAGCCAGTGGATTGCAGCAGTAGACAGTATCCCGGCTGGCCAATAGAAAGCCAGTGGACTGCAGCAGTAGACAGTATTCTGGCTGGCCAATAGAAAGCCAGTGGATTGCAGCAGTAGACAGTATCCTGGCTGGCCAATAGAAAGCCAGTGGGCTGCAGCAGTAGACAGTATTCTGGCTAGCCAATAGAAAGCCAGTGGACTGCAGCAGTATTCTGGCTGGCCAATAGAAAGCCAGTGGGCTGCAGCAGTAGACAGTATTCTGGCTAGCCAATAGAAAGCCAGTGGACTGCAGCAGTAGACAGTATCCTGGCTGGACAATAGAAAACCAGTGGGCTGCAGCAGTAGACAGTATCCTGGCTGGCCAATAGAAAGCCAGTGGACTGCAGCAGTATCCTGGCTGGCCAATAGAAAGCCAGTGGACTGCAGCAGTATTCTGGCTGGCCACTAGAAAGCCAGTGGGCTGCAGCAGTAGACAGTATTCTGGCTGGCCAATAGAAAGCCAGTGGACTGCAGCAGTAGACAGTATCCTGGCTGGCCAATAGAAAGCCAGTGGACTGCAGCAGTAGACAGTATCCTGGCTAGCCAATAGAAAGCCAGTGGGCTGCAGCAGTAGACAGTATTCTGGCTGGCCAATAGAAAGCCAGTGGACTGCAGCAGTATTCTGGCTGGCCAATAGAAAGCCAGTGGGCTGCAGCAGTAGACAGTATTCTGGCTGGCCAATAGAAAGCCAGTGGGCTGCAGCAGTAGACAGTATTCTGGCTGGCCAATAGAAAGCCAGTGGACTGCAGCAGTATTCTGGCTGGCCAATAGAAAGCCAGTGGACTGCAGCAGTATCCTGGCTGGCCAATAGAAAGCCAGTGGATTGCAGCAGTATCCTGGCTGGCCAATAGAAAGCCAGTGGACTGCAGCAGTATCCTGGCTGGCCAATAGAAAGCCAGTGGACTGCAGCAGTATCCTGGCTGGCCAATAGAAAGCCAGTGGACTGCAGCAGTAGACAGTATCCTGGCTGGCCAATAGAAAGCCAGTGGGCTGCAGCAGTATTCTGGCTGGCCAATAGAAAGCCAGTGGACTGCAGCAGTATCCTGGCTGGCCAATAGAAAGCCAGTGGACTGCAGCAGTAGACAGTATCCTGGCTGGCCAATAGAAAGCCAGTGGACTGCAGCAGTATCCTGGCTGGCCAATAGAAAGCCAGTGGACTGCAGCAGTATCCTGGCTGGCCAATAGAAAGCCAGTGGACTGCAGCAGTATCCTGGCTGGCCAATAGAAAGCCAGTGGATTGCAGCAGTACACAGTATCCTGGCTGTTCCTCCTTGTGATGCTGCGTCTCACCACAGTTAGAGACCAAGCCCCTCAGTTCCTGCTCCCACAGCAACAAGGACAGTGGAGCCCCCTCCTCACCAAGCCAATGAGCCCCTCGCCTAAATCTCACCATGGTAACGGGTCAAGCCAGGCAGGAGAGAGGGTCCCATCTCTCTCTGTGTGTTAGAGATGGTCGTGGGGGAAGGAAGAAAGGGTATTCCTCCCGACTACACCTCCCTTCTTTACTCATTAAGACATGACTACACCTCCCTTCTTTACTCTCATTAAGACATGACTACACCTCCCATCTTTACTCTCATTAAGACATGACTACACCTCCCATCTTTACTCTCATTAAGACATGACTACACCTCCCATCTTTAGTCATTAAGACATGACTACACCTCCCATCTTTAGTCATTAAGACATGACTACACCTCCCATCTTTACTCTCATTAAGACATGACTCTGTGTGTTAGAGATGGTCGTGGGGGAAGGAAGAAAGGGTATTCCTCCCGACTACACCTCCCTTCTTTACTCATTAAGACATGACTACACCTCCCTTCTTTACTCTCATTAAGACATGACTACACCTCCCATCTTTACTCTCATTAAGACATGACTACACCTCCCATCTTTACTCTCATTAAGACATGACTACACCTCCCATCTTTAGTCATTAAGACATGACTACACCTCCCATCTTTAGTCATTAAGACATGACTACACCTCCCATCTTTACTCTCATTAAGACATGACTACAACTCCCATCTTTACTCTCATTAAGACATGACTACACCTCCCATCTATACTCTCATTAAGACATGACTACACCTCCCATCTTTACTCTCATTAAGACATGACTACACCTCCCATCTTTACTCTCATTAAGACATGACTACAACTCCCATCTTTACTCTCATTAAGACATGACTACACCTCCCATCTTTACTCTCATTAAGACATGACTACACCTCCCATCTTTACTCTCATTAAGACATGACTACACCTCCCATCTTTAGTCATTAAGACATGACTACACCTCCCATCTTTACTCTCATTAAGACATGACTACACCTCCCATCTTTAGTCATTAAGACATGACTACACCTCCCATCTTTACTCTCATTAAGACATGACTACACCTCCCATCTTTACTGTCATTAAGACATGACTGCACCTCCCATCTTTACTCTCATTAAGACATGACTACACCTCCCATCTTTAGTCATTAAGACATGACTACACCTCCCATCTTTAGTCATTAAGACATGACTACACCTCCCATCTTTACTCTCATTAAGACATGACTACACCTCCCATCTTTACTCTCATTAAGACATGACTACAACTCCCATCTTTACTCTCATTAAGACATGACTACACCTCCCATCTATACTCTCATTAAGACATGACTACACCTCCCATCTTTACTCTCATTAAGACATGACTACACCTCCCATCTTTACTCTCATTAAGACATGACTACAACTCCCATCTTTACTCTCATTAAGACATGACTACACCTCCCATCTTTACTCTCATTAAGACATGACTACACCTCCCATCTTTACTCTCATTAAGACATGACTACACCTCCCATCTTTACTCTCATTAAGACATGACTACACCTCCCATCTTTAGTCATTAAGACATGACTACACCTCCCATCTTTACTCATTAAGACATGACTACACCTCCCATCTTTAGTCATTAAGACATGACTACACCTCCCATCTTTACTCTCATTAAGACATGACTACACCTCCCATCTTTACTCTCATTAAGACATGACTGCACCTCCCATCTTTACTCTCATTAAGACATGACTACACCTCCCATCTTTATCTTTACTCTCATTAAGACATGACTACACCTCCCATCTTTACTCTCATTAAGACATGACTACACCTCCCATCTTTAGTCATTAAGACATGACTACACCTCCCATCTTTACTCTCATTAAGACATGACTACACCTCCCATCTTTACTCTCATTAAGACATGACTACACCTCCCATCTTTACTCTCATTAAGACATGACTACACCTCCCATCTTTAGTCATTAAGACATGACTACACCTCCCATCTTTACTCTCATTAAGACATGACTACACCTCCCATCTTTACTATCATTAAGACATGACTACACCTCCCATCTTTACTCTCATTAAGACATGACTACACCTCCCATCTTTACTCTCATTAAGACATGACTACACCTCCCATCTTTACTCTCATTAAGACATGACTGCACCTCCCATCTTTACTCTCATTAAGACATGACTACACCTCCCATCTTTAGTCATTAAGACATGACTACACCTCCCATCTTTACTCTCATTAAGACATGACTACACCTCCCATCTTTACTCTCATTAAGACATGACTACACCTCCCATCTTTACTCTCATTAAGACATGACTACACCTCCCATCTTTAGTCATTAAGACATGACTACACCTCCCATCTTTACTCATTAAGACATGACTACACCTCCCATCTTTAGTCATTAAGACATGACTACACCTCCCATCTTTACTCTCATTAAGACATGACTACACCTCCCATCTTTACTCTCATTAAGACATGACTGCACCTCCCATCTTTACTCTCATTAAGACATGACTACACCTCCCATCTTTACTCTCATTAAGACATGACTACACCTCCCATCTTTACTCTCATTAAGACATGACTACACCTCCCATCTTTAGTCATTAAGACATGACTACACCTCCCATCTTTACTCTCATTAAGACATGACTACACCTCCCATCTTTACTCTCATTAAGACATGACTACACCTCCCATCTTTACTCTCATTAAGACATGACTACACCTCCCATCTTTAGTCATTAAGACATGACTACACCTCCCATCTTTACTCTCATTAAGACATGACTACACCTCCCATCTTTACTATCATTAAGACATGACTACACCTCCCATCTTTACTCTCATTAAGACATGACTACACCTCCCATCTTTACTCTCATTAAGACATGACTACACCTCCCATCTTTACTCTCATTAAGACATGACTGCACCTCCCATCTTTACTCTCATTAAGACATGACTACACCTCCCATCTTTAGTCATTAAGACATGACTACACCTCCCATCTTTACTCTCATTAAGACATGACTACACCTCCCATCTTTACTCTCATTAAGACATGACTACACCTCCCATCTTTACTCATTAAGACATGACTACACCTCCCATCTTTACTCTCATTAAGACATGACTACACCTCCCATCTTTACTCTCATTAAGACATGACTACACCTCCCATCTTTAGTCATTAAGACATGACTACACCTCCCATCTTTACTCTCATTAAGACATGACTACACCTCCCATCTTTACTCATTAAGACATAACTACACCTCCCATCTTTAGTCATTAAGACATGACTACAACTCCCATCTTTACTCTCATTAAGACATGACTACAGCTCCCATCTTTACTCTCATTAAGACATGACTACACCTCCCATCTTTACTCTCATTAAGACATGACTACACCTCCCATCTTTACTCTCATTAAGACATGACTACACCTCCCATCTTTACTCTCATTAAGACATGACTACACCTCCCATCTTTAGTCATTAAGACATGACTACACCTCCCATCTTTACTCTCATTAAGACATGACTACAACTCCCATCTTTACTCTCATTAAGACATGACTACACCTCCCATCTATACTCTCATTAAGACATGACTACACCTCCCATCTTTACTCTCATTAAGACATGACTACACCTCCCATCTTTACTCTCATTAAGACATGACTACAACTCCCATCTTTACTCTCATTAAGACATGACTACACCTCCCATCTTTACTCTCATTAAGACATGACTACACCTCCCATCTTTACTCTCATTAAGACATGACTACACCTCCCATCTTTAGTCATTAAGACATGACTACACCTCCCATCTTTACTCTCATTAAGACATGACTACACCTCCCATCTTTAGTCATTAAGATATGACTACACCTCCCATCTTTACTCTCAGTAAGACATGACTACACCTCCCATCTTTACTCTCATTAAGACATGACTGCACCTCCCATCTTTACTCTCATTAAGACATGACTACACCTCCCATCTTTACTCTCATTAAGACATGACTACACCTCCCATCTTTAGTCATTAAGACATGACTACACCTCCCATCTTTAGTCATTAAGACATGACTACACCTCCCATCTTTACTCTCATTAAGACATGACTACACCTCCCATCTTTACTCTCATTAAGACATGACTACAACTCCCATCTTTACTCTCATTAAGACATGACTACACCTCCCATCTATACTCTCATTAAGACATGACTACACCTCCCATCTTTACTCTCATTAAGACATGACTACACCTCCCATCTTTACTCTCATTAAGACATGACTACACCTCCCATCTTTACTCTCATTAAGACATGACTACACCTCCCATCTTTACTCTCATTAAGACATGACTACACCTCCCATCTTTAGTCATTAAGACATGACTACACCTCCCATCTTTACTCATTAAGACATGACTACACCTCCCATCTTTAGTCATTAAGACATGACTACACCTCCCATCTTTACTCTCATTAAGACATGACTACACCTCCCATCTTTACTCTCATTAAGACATGACTACACCTCCCATCTTTACTCTCATTAAGACATGACTACACCTCCCATCTTTACTCTCATTAAGACATGACTACACCTCCCATCTTTACTCTCATTAAGACATGACTACACCTCCCATCTTTAGTCATTAAGACATGACTACACCTCCCATCTTTACTCTCATTAAGACATGACTACACCTCCCATCTTTACTCTATTAAGACATGACTACACCTCCCATCTTTACTCTCATTAAGACATGACTACACCTCCCATCTTTAGTCATTAAGACATGACTACACCTCCCATCTTTACTCTCATTAAGACATGACTACACCTCCCATCTTTACTATCATTAAGACATGACTACACCTCCCATCTTTACTCTCATTAAGACATGACTACACCTCCCATCTTTACTCTCATTAAGACATGACTACACCTCCCATCTTTACTCTCATTAAGACATGACTACACCTCCCATCTTTACTCTCATTAAGACATGACTACACCTCCCATCTTTAGTCATTAAGACATGACTACACCTCCCATCTTTACTCTCATTAAGACATGACTACACCTCCCATCTTTACTCTCATTAAGACATGACTACACCTCCCATCTTTACTCATTAAGACATGACTACACCTCCCATCTTTACTCTCATTAAGACATGACTACACCTCCCATCTTTACTCTCATTAAGACATGACTACACCTCCCATCTTTAGTCATTAAGACATGACTACACCTCCCATCTTTACTCTCATTAAGACATGACTACACCTCCCATCTTTACTCATTAAGACATAACTACACCTCCCATCTTTAGTCATTAAGACATGACTACACTCCCATCTTTACTCTCATTAAGACATGACTACAGCTCCCATCTTTACTCATTAAGACATGACTACACCTCCCATCTTTACTCTCATTAAGACATGACTACACCTCCCATCTTTACTCATTAAGACATGACTACACCTCCCATCTTTACTCTCATTAAGACATGACTACACCTCCCATCTTTACTCTCATTAAGACATGACTACACCTCCCATCTTTAGTCATTAAGACATGACTACACCTCCCATCTTTACTCTCATTAAGACATGACTACACCTCCCATCTTTACTCTCATTAAGACATGACTACACCTCCCATCTTTACTCTCATTAAGACATGACTACACCTCCCATCTTTAGTCATTAAGACATGACTACACCTCCCATCTTTACTCTCATTAAGACATGACTACACCTCCCATCTTTACTCTCATTAAGACATGACTACACCTCCCATCTTTAGTCATTAAGACATGATTACACCTCCCATCTTTAGTCATTAAGACATGACTACACCTGCCATATTTACTCTCATTAAGACATGACTACACCTCCCATCTTTAGTCATTAAGACATGACTACACCTCCCATCTTTACTCTCATTAAGACATGACTACACCTCCCATCTTTAGTCATTAAGACATGACTACACCTCCCATCTTTACTCTCATTAAGACATGACTACAACTCCCATCTTTACTCATTAAGACATGACTACACCTCCCATCTTTAGTCATTAAGACATGACTACACCTCCCATCTTTACTCATTAAGACATGACTACACCTCCCATCTTTAGTCATTAAGACATGACTACACCTCCCATCTTTACTCTCATTAAGACATGACTACACCTCCCATCTTTACTCTCATTAAGACATGACTACACCTCCCATCTTTAGTCATTAAGACATGACTACACCTCCCATCTTTACTCTCATTAAGACATGACTACACCTCCCATCTTTAGTCATTAAGACATGACTACACCTCCCATCTTTACTCTCATTAAGACATGACTACACCTCCCATCTTTACTCTCATTAAGACATGACTACACCTCCCATCTTTAGTCATTAAGACATGACTACACCTCCCATCTTTACTCTCATTAAGACATGACTACACCTCCCATCTTTACTATCATTAAGACATGACTACAACTCCCATCTTTACTCTCATTAAGACATGACTACACCTCCCATCTTTACTCTCATTAAGACATGACTACACCTCCCATCTTTACTCTCATTAAGACATGACTACACCTCCCATCTTTACTCTTATTAAGACATGACTACACCTCCGATCTTTAGTCATTAAGACATGACTACACCTCCCATCTTTACTCTCATTAAGACATGACTACACCTCCCATCTTTAGTCATTAAGACATGACTACACCTCCCATCTTTACTCTCATTAAGACATGACTACACCTCCCATCTTTACTCTCATTAAGACATGACTACACCTCCCATCTTTAGTCTCATTAAGACATGACTGCACCTCCCATCTTTACTCTCATTAAGACATGACTACACCTCCCATCTTTACTCTCATTAAGACATGACTACACCTCCCATCTTTACTCTCATTAAGACATGACTACACCTCCCATCTT
>NC_092179.1:33542470-33547470 GCF_045791955.1 Oncorhynchus clarkii lewisi | reverse complement strand
GTTAAGCTACAGAAAAAGTTTGCAAACTTCCCACTAGCCATGATTGGCTGAGATAATCAGTGGGCTGGACATGCCCGAGAGAGGAGTTCAGATTGGTCTGCCATAGAAGCTCGTCAGTCTGTGTTGGTAATCCTGTTAGCTAGCTAACGTTATCTGGCTGGCTCCCTAGCTGATGTTATTATTTGTTTCCCAGAGCCGTTTGCTGTTCTAGTTAGAGCCTAATGTTAGCTAGCTAACTATATGTCTTAAGCTAAAGTGTACTGTTAGCTAGCAGGCTAACGTTAGCTGGCTGGCTCCCTAGCTGACTGTATTATTCGTATCCCAGAGCCATTTTCTGTTCTAGTTAGAGCCTAATGTTAGCTAGCTAACGTTGAACCTGGTTGGTTAGCTCCCAGCACTGTGGCATTGTTGGCACTGTTCATTGTTTAACTAGCTAACGTTGTCTGGCTGGCTCGTTAGCTAAAGTTACGTGACGTGTGTACAACACCCGTTGAGAATGGCCGGTGTCAGTAAACGTAATTGTAATTGTTACCAGCCGAGCTGGTTAGGCTGTTTTCATGTTATCCAGAGGTTAACAAATCATCGGTCAGAGCGTCAAGTGTTCGTTCTGAACGCTCCGAGAGGGAAACAAGATGGGTGGGGCTAAAGCTTATGAGGGTGTGAACGTTGCTGAATGGTTGTCGACAAAGAAGAGCTCTTCACTAGATACCAAAATATTCAAAGGCCATTTTTTGAGTTTACAAATTTCAAAGCAGAATTACTTTCCAATTATTCCTCAAATGCAGTGTATGTTATACCATTTTGTAGCTCTGAGTCTCTACTTTTATCTAATGTAAAAAACATCATTTCAAATTTTGCTACAAATTTTGCTACAAATTTTGCTACAGACCAAATCCACGTGGTGAGTCACACATAAGCAAAGAGAAACGACAGTCCATCATTACTTCAACTAGTGTCCCAAAGAAGTTAACTTCTTAGAGTTACCAGCTCAAATAAATGCTTCACAGAGTTCAAGTAAACAGACACATCTCAACATCAACTGTTCAGAGGAGACTGTGTGAATCAGGCCTTCATGGTCGAATTGCTGCAAAGAAACCACTACTAAAAGGACACCAATAATAAGAAGAGACTTGCTTGGGCCAAGAAATACAAGCAATGGACATTAGACTGGTGGAAATCTGTCCTTTGGTCTGATGAGTCCAAATTTGAGATTTTTGGTTCCAACCGCCGTGTCGTTGTAAAATGCAGAGTAGGTGAACGGATGATCTCTGCATGTGTGGTTCCCACCGTGAAGCATGGAGGAGGAGGTGTGATGTCTTTGTGAGATACAGAGTAGGTGAATGGATGATCACTGCATGTGTAGTTCCCACAGTGAAGCATGGAGGAGGAGGTGTGATGTCTTTGTGAGATACAGAGTAGGTGAATGGATGATCACTGCATGTGTGGTTCCCACAGTGAAGCATGGAGGAGGAGGTGTGATGGTGTGGGGGTGCTTTGCTGGTGACACTGTCTGTGATGTATTTAGAGTTCAAGGCACACTTAACCAGCACGGCTACCACAGCATTCTGCAGTGATACGCCATCCCATCTAGTTTGCGTTTAGTGGGAGTATCACCTGTTTTTCAACAGGACAATGACCCAACACACCTCCAGGCTGTGTAAGGGCTATTTGACCAAGAAGGAGAGTGATTGAGTACTGCATCAGATGACCTGGCCTCCACAATCACCCAACCAATTGAGATGGTTTGGGATGAATTGGACCACAGAGTGAAGGAAAAGCAGCCAACAAGTTCTCAGCATATGTGGGAACTCCTTCAAGACTGTTGGAAAATCATTCCAGGTGAAGCTGGTTGAGAGAATGCCAAGAGTGTGCAAAGCTGTCATCAAGCCAAAGGGTGGCTACTTTGAAAAATCTAAAATGTACTTAGATTTGTTTGGTGTAACACTTTTTTGGTTACTACATGATTCCATATGTGTTATTTCATAGTTGTGATGTCTTCACTATTATTCTACCATCTAGAAAATAGTCAAAATAAAGAAAAACCCTTGAATGAGTAGTGAATGAGTGTTTTAAGACTTTTGATTGTCAGAGTAAATTACATGAGTTTATTTTGAAACCAAAAGATCAACCTGCCAGCCAGTGTGGTTGGTTTGTGCTCTGACCTTCACAGAGCAGCAAGTCTTTCAGTACCACAACCTTTGTAGTATATACATGTCTCTATGGTAACAGAGCAATACTGAGAGAGGATTCAATTATATACACGTCTCTATGGTAACAGAGCAATACTGAGAGAGGATTCTAGTATATACATGTCTCTATGGTAAAAGAGCAATACTGAGAGAGGATTCTAGTCTATAAACACGTCTCTATGGTAACAGAGCAATACTGAGAGAGGATTCAATTATATACACGTCTCTATGGTAACAGAGAAATACTGAGAGAGGATTCTAGAATATACATGTCTCTATGGTAACAGAGCAATACTGAGAGAGGATTCTAGTCTATACACGTCTCTATGGTAACAGAGAAATACTGAGAGAGGATTCTAGTATATACATGTCTCTATGGTAACAGAGCAATACTGAGAGAGGATTCTAGTCTATACACGTCTCTATGGTAACAGAGCAATACTGAGAGAGGATTCTAGTATATACACGTCTCTATGGTAACAGAGCAATACTGAGAGAGGATTCTAGTATATATACACATCTCTATGGTAACAGAGCAATACTGAGAGAGAATTCTAGTATATACACATCTCTATGGTAACAGAGCAATACTGAGAGAGGATTCTAGTATATACACGTCTCTATGGTAACAGAGTAATACTGAGAGAGGATTCTAGTATAAACACATCTCTATGGTAACAGAGCAATACTGAGAGAGGATTCTAGTATATACACGTCTCTATGGTAACAGAGCAATACTGAGAGAGGATTCAATTATATACACGTCTCTATGGTAACAGAGCAATACTGAGAGAGGATTCTAGTATATACACGTCTCTATGGTAACAGAGCAATACTGAGAGAGGATTCTAGTATTTACACGTCTCTATGGTAACAGAGCAATACTGAGAGAGGATTCTAGTATATACACGTCTCTATGGTAACAGAGCAATACTAAGAGAGGATTCTAGTATATAAACGTCTCTATGGTAACAAAGGATAGGTCAAAGTCCTAAGTTGATCACTTCAGGTAGCTGCCTGGCTGGGTTAGGCTACACAGCTGTGGTATATATGCAAACACAAAGCTCCCTGCACATTGAGCCAAGCTCGGACTGAAGCCAATGAAAATCTAATCATTGTGGGACACCACTTCCGCTTCCATGCTGGCTGGTTGAGGACCACACAGTTAATATTCAAAATTTCTCCTCACCAAGTCACCATGCTGTAATGACTAAACCTACTGCACCTTGTTAATGTTCCCACTGACTGGCCTCGTCTACAGGCCCAAAGGAAATGAGGAGGCAGTGCCAACCAGGGAGGACACACCTGGCCCACTGAGACACCCTACCAGGTATGAATGATTGATGAACAGAACAAGCTGCTGTGTGCTCATTGAGTGGATCTGGGTCAGAGAGAGAGAGAGAGACAGACAGACAGACAGACAGACAGACAGAGAGAGAGAGAGAGAGAGACAGAGAGAGAGAGAGAGAGAGCACCTGCAGCACCCGGCCTCACCCTGCTAGAATCTGAAGTCAAATGTCTACTGTTTGCTGATGATCTGGTGCTTCTGTCACCAACCAAGGAGGGCCTACAGCAGCACCTAGATCTTCTGCACAGATTCTGTGAGACCTGGGCCCTGACAGACCTGGGCCCTGACTGTAAATCCACAAAAGGTCCAGTCGCCAGGACCACAAATACAAATTCCATCTAGATACTGTTGCCCTAGAGCACACAAAAAACTATACATACCTTGGCCTAAACATCAGCGCCACAGGTAACTTCCACAAAGCTGTGAACGATCTGAGAGACAAGGCAAGAAGGGCATTCTATGCCATCAAAAGGAACATAAATTTCAACATACCAATTAGGATCTGGCTAAGAATACTTGAATCAGTCATAGAACCCATTGCCCTTTACGGTTGTGAGGTCTGGGGTCCGCTCACCAACCAAGACTTCACAAAATGGGACAAACACCAAATTAAGACTCTGCATACAGAATTCTGCAAAAATATCCTCCAATTATCAAAATCCAGAAAAGAGACGTTAAATTCTACAACCACCTAAAAGGAAGCGATTCCCAAACCTTCCATAACAAAGCCATCACCTACAGAGAGATGAACCTGGAGAAGAGTCCCCTAAGCAAGCTGATCCTGGGGCTCTGTTCACAAACACAAACACACCCCACAGAGCCCCAGGACAGCAGCACAATTAGACCCAACCAAATCATGAGAAAACAAAAAGATAATTACTTGACACATTGGAAAGAATTAACAAAGAAACAGAGCAAACTAGAATGCTATTTGGCCCTGAACAGAGAGTACACAGTGGCAGAATACCTGACCACTGTGACTGACCCAAACTTAAGGAAAGCTTTGACTATGTACAGACTCAGTGAGCATAGCCTTGCTATTGAGAAAGGTTGCCGTAGACAGACCTGGCTCTCAAGAGAAGACAGGCTATGTGCTCACTGCCCACAAAATGAGGTGGAAACTGAGCTGCACTTCCTAACCTCCTGTCCAACGTATGACCATATTAGAGAGACATATTTCCTTCAGATTACACAGATCCACAAAGAATTCGAAAACAAAATCAAATTTTGAGAAACTCCCAAATCTACTGGGTGAAATTCCACAGTGTGCCAACACAGCAGCAAGATTTGTGACCTGTTGCCACAAGAAAATGGCAACCAGTGAAGAACAAACACCATTGTAAATACAACCCATTTTTATGCTTATTTATTTTCCCTTTTGTACTTTAACTATTTGTACATTGTTACATTGTTACTGTATATATATATATGTGTATACAATTACATTTGTAATGTCTTTCTTG
>NC_092179.1:33537470-33539970 GCF_045791955.1 Oncorhynchus clarkii lewisi | reverse complement strand
TCTGTGGCTAAACCCACAGCTGGTGTCCCCGGCTAAACCCACCACTGGTGTCTGTGGCTAAACCCACCGCTGGTGTCCCCGGCTAAACCCACCGCTGGTGTCCGTGGCTAAACCCACCACTGGTGTCCCAGGCTAAACCCACCTCTGGTGTCCGTGGCTAAACCCACCGCTGGTGTCCCAGGCTAAACCCACCGCTGGTGTCCGTGGCTAAACCCACCGCTGGTGTCCGTGGCTAAACACCTTTATTTTCATGTCCTCCAACAAACAGAGTTTGCTAAACGGCAGTGGAACTTGGACTGGAACCGGACCAGTGGAGCTTGGATTGGAACCGGACCAGTGGAACTTGGATTGGAACCGGACCAGTGGAGCTTGGATTGGAACCGGACCAGTGGAACTTGGATTGGAACCGGACCAGTGGAACTTGGATTGGAACCGGACCAGTGGAACTTGGATTGGAACCGGACCAGTGGAACTTGGATTGGAACCGGACCAGTGGTACTTGGTTTGGAACCGG
Organism: Oncorhynchus clarkii lewisi; assembly: GCF_045791955.1. Lineage (NCBI taxonomy): Eukaryota > Metazoa > Chordata > Actinopteri > Salmoniformes > Salmonidae > Oncorhynchus > Oncorhynchus clarkii. The sequence goes on along the minus strand of NC_092179.1, from coordinate 33,539,456 downwards.
ACCAGTGGTACTTGGATTGGAACCGGACAAGTGGAAGGCTAGTGTAGGTAGATCTATAATAACCAGACTATAGACTGAGTGCTAGGCTACTGTAGGTAGATCTATAATAACCAGACTATACAGCTGATTCTACTGTAGGTAGACCTATAATAACCAGACTATAGACTGAGTGCTAGGCTACTGTAGGTAGATCAATAATAACCAGACTATAGACTGAGTGCTAGGCTACTGTAGGTAGATCTATAATAACCAGACTATAGACTGAGTGCTAGGCTACTGTAGGTAGATCTATAATAACCAGACTATAGACTGAGTGCTAGGCTACTGTAGGTAGATCTATAATAACCAGACTATAGACTGAGTGCTAGGCTACTGTAGGTAGATCTATAATAACCAGACTATACAGCTGATTCTACTGTAGGTAGATCTATAATAACCAGACTATACAGCTGATTCTACTGTAGGTAGATCTATAATAACCAGACTATACAGCTGATTCTACTGTAGGTAGACCTATAATAACCAGACTATACAGCTGATTCTACTGTAGGTAGATCTATAATGACCAGACTATAGACTGAGTGCTAGGCTACTGTAGGTAGATCTATAATAACCAGACTATAGACTGAGTGCTAGGCTACTGTAGGTAGATCTATAATAACCAGACTATAGACTGAGTGCTAGGCTACTGTAGGTAGATCTATAATAACCAGACTATAGACTGAGTGCTAGGCTACTGTAGGTAGATCTATAATAACCAGACTATAGACTGAGTGCTAGGCTACTGTACTGTAACTTATTTGTATTCCCAGGTAGGAACAGAGATCAAAGCTGACTTTATTTGCCAACTCAGAGCCGTAATGGATGCTATTATTACCTGTGGTTGATACATGAAAGATTAGACTTCAACATATTGACTGGATAAACAGAGGGGAAGGGCCTAAAGCTGCTATGGAAATGAAAAAAAAACAGGTTGTGAAGGTCAGATATAGTCGTTCAGAGAGGCTATGTAACACAGAGAGAGAGACAAGGATTCAGGATGTCCGTGCTGCAGAGAGGCTATGTAACACAGAGAGAGAGACAAGGATTCAGGATGTCCGTGCTGCAGAGAGGCTATGTAACACAGAGAGAGAGACAAGGATTCAGGATGTCCGTGCTGCAGAGAGGCTATGTAACACAGAGAGAGAGACAAGGATTCAGGATGTCCGTGCTGCAGAGAGGCTATGTAACACAGAGAGAGAGAGACAAGGATTCAGGATGTCCGTGCTGCAGAGAGGCTATGTAACACAGAGAGAGAGACAAGGATTCAGGATGTTCGTAATGCATATAACAGGCTTAATGAGAGCCACACAGCTCCGTATCACTGTTTAGGGGCTGGGGCTGGAGGCAGGGCTGGAACCAGGGCAGGGGGCTGGAAGCAGGGCAACAGGATGAAGGCTGGAGGCGGAAGGCAGGGTAGGTAGGTGAGCAGGAGGCTGAAGTTTGGAAACAGGACAGGAGGCAGAAGGCTAGAGGCTGGAGGCAGGGCAGGAGGCAGTGCTGGGGGGAGGGCAGGAGGCTGGGCTGGACGCTGGGCTGAAGGCTGGAGGCAGGGCTAAACGCAAAGCTGGGGACTGGGCAGGACCCTGGGCTGTGCTAAAGACAGGGCAGGAGGCTGGGCAGGAGGCTAGGCTAAAGACAGGGCAGGAGGCTTGGCAGGACGCAGGGCTGGGCTAAAGACAGGGCAGGAGGCTGGGCAGGAGACTAGGCTAAAGACAGGGCAGGAGGCTGGGCAGGAGACTAGGCTAAAGACAGGGCAGGAGGCTAGGCAGGAGACTAGGCTAAAGACAGGGCAGGAGGCTAGGCAGGATGCTGGGCTGGGCTAAAGACAGGGCATGAGGCTAGGCAGGACACTGAGCTGGGCTAAAGACAGGGCATGAGGCTGGGCAGGAGGCTGGGCTAAAGACAGGGCAGGAGGCTGGGCAGGACACTGAGCTGGGCTAAAGA
>NC_092179.1:33527470-33534970 GCF_045791955.1 Oncorhynchus clarkii lewisi | reverse complement strand
ATGTACTACCGACCGTGCCCCACAGAGCCATGTACTACCGACCGTGCCCCACAGAGCCATGTACTACCGACCGTGCCCCACAGACCCATGTACTACCGACCGTGCCCCACAGAGCCATGTACTACCGACCGTGCCCCACAGAGCCATGTACTACCGACCGTGCCCCACAGAGCCATGTACTACCGACCGTGCCCCACAGAGCCATGTACTACCGACCGTGCCCCACAGAGCCATGTACTACCGACCGTGCCCCACAGAGCCATGTACTACCGACCCTGCCCCACAGAGCCATGTACTACCGACCGTGCCCCACAGAGCCATGTACTACCGACCGTGCCCCACAGAGCCATGTACTACCGACCGTGCACCACAGAGCCATGTACTCCCGACCGTGCCCCACAGACCCATGTACTCCCGACCGTGCCCCACAGAGCCATGTACTACCGACCGTGCCCCACAGAGGACCACCATGTCAGAACCAACAGGAAGGGGAAGCTCAGCTCCGTGTCTGAGGAACAACATCATGATAACTTCTCCTGATGACAGATTATTCTGTATCACCAGACCAGATCTGCTAGTTTTAAAACCACTTCCCTTCCCGGTGACGTTATTCTCTATACAAACCGTCCACAACTTCCAGAAGAGGAAGTGACATGCTGTATTGTACTGTATTAGCATACCTCAGTAACATCACATCATGCAGTTGAATGTAAACAGGTTGTTGTCAAAAACTTCCCCTGTCGTCCTGTACTCGCCTGGAGGCTCAGAGCTTCAAGATATGTCCCCAAATGGCATCCTATTCCTTTCGAAGTGCACTGCTTTAGACCAGGGCCCTATTGCACCCTGTTCCCTACGAAGTGCACTGCTTTAGACCAGGGCCCTATGGCACCCTGTTCCCTACGAAGTGCACTACTTTAGCCCAGGGCCCTGTTGGAATACTGTGCCATTTGGGACACAGTCTTAATCTCCAATCAAACTATGTCCATCATGTTGTCTAGTAGGAGGCAGCCATGTTGTTTTTCTGCCTGTCAAGTCATCTTCCTCCTAATAGGATCAACTGCATCACGCGTCTGATGAAGACGATGAAGACTCATATCACTATGTGGCGAAGACTAACCTCCACCCTCAAACACACTAACGTCAGCTTGAGCTCCTTACGTTATCTCTGCTAAATCCCTCAGATCTCAAACCCGGCTGCCGGCGAGAGCTCATTTTAATTTCAGAGGCATGAGGGAGACCAGAGAGAACAGACAAGAGGTAAATACGTTCATGAGGAAAACCAAACAAATTGAAAACCAACAACCATGAAGTATATTTCAACCAGTATAAAAGTACGACTAGCTGTGCGAAAGGGGAAGCTAGTCTTGGACAGAACATCAGCTGTCAGCGAACAGAGGATCCTGAATGGGACAACACTCCTAGGTGACCACTTCCGCCATGTTCAGTGACATAGAAAGCTCTCCTGTATCGTCCAACATGTACAGAGTCTCCCTGTATAATGGAACATTACACACAGTTACTATGTATCTTACCTCTCCCTGAACAGACAGTTACTATGTATCTTATTGTCTGTTCTGTGTTCCTCTCCCTGAACAGACAGTTACTATGTATCTTACTGTCTGTTCTGTGTTCCTCTCCCTGTATAATGGAACATTACACACAGTTACTATGTATCTTACCTCTCCATGAACAGACAGTTACTATGTATCTTACTGTCTGTTCTGTGTTCCTCTCCCTGTATAATTAAACATTACACATAGTTACTATGTATCTTATTGTCTGTTCTGTGTTCCTCTCCCTGAACAGACAGTTACTGTGTATCTTACTGTCTGTTCTGTGTTCCTCTCCCTGTATAATGGAACATTACACACAGTTACTATGTATCTTACTGTCTGTTCTGTGCTCCTCTCCCTGAACAGACAGTTATTATGTATCTTACCTCTCCCTGAACAGACAGTTACTATGTATTTTACCTCTCCCTGAACAGAAAGTTACTATGTATCTTACCTCTCCCTGAACAGACAGTTACTATGTATCTTACCTCTCCCTGAACAGACAGTTACTATGTATCTTACCTCTCCCTGAACAGACAGTTACTATGTATCTTACCTCTCCCTAAACAGACAGTTACTATGTATTTTACCTCTCCCTGAACAGACAGTTACTATGTATCTTACCTCTCCCTGAACAGACAGTTACTATGTACCTCCCTGAACAGACAGTTACTATGTATCTTACCTCTCCCTGAACAGACAGTTACTATGTATCTTACAGACAGACAGTAAGTTTGCAAGTTCATATCCCCGAGCTGACAAGGTACAAATCTGTCGTTCTGCCCCTGAACAGGCAGTTAACCCACTGTTCCTAGGCCGTCATTTACTATGTATCTTACCTCTCCCTAAACAGACAGTTACTATGTATTTTACCTCTCCCTGAACAGACAGTTACTATGTATCTTACCTATCTTACCTTACTATGTATTTTACCTCTCCCTGAACAGACAGTTACTATGTATCTTACCTCTCCCTGAACAGACAGTTACTATGTATCTTACCTCTCCCTGAACAGACAGTTACTATGTACCTCCCTGAACAGACAGTTACTATGTATCTTACCTCTCCCTGAACAGACAGTTACTATGTATCTTACCTCTCCCTGAACAGACAGTTACTATGTATCTTACCTCTCCCTAAACAGACAGTTACTATGTATTTTACCTCTCCCTGAACAGACAGTTACTATGTATTTTACCTCTCCCTGTATAATGGAACATTACACACAGTAACTATGTATTTTACCTCTCCCTGAACAGACAGTTACTATGTATTTTACCTCTCCCTGAACAGACAGTTACTATGTATTTTACCTCTCCCTGAACAGACAGTTACTATGTATCTTACCTCTCCCTGAACAGACAGTTACTATGTATCTTACCTCTCCCTGAACAGACAGTTACTATGTATCTTACCTCTCCCTGAACAGACAGTTACTATGTATCTTACCTCTCCCTGAACAGACAGTTACTATGTATCTTACCTCTCCCTGAACAGACAGTTTTTTTTACCTTTATTTAACCAGGCAAGTCAGTTAAGAACAAATTCTTATTTTCAATGACGGCCTAGGAACAGTGGGTTAACTGCCTGTTCAGGGGCAGAACGACAGATTTGTACCTTGTCAGCTCGGGGATATGAACTTGCAAACTTTCGGTTACTAGTCAAACTCTCTAGGCTACCCTGCCGCCCCAAAGTTACTAGTCAAACTCTCTAGGCTACCCTGCCGCCCCAAAGTTACTATGTATCTTACTGTCTGTTCTGTGTTCCTCTCCCTGAACAGACAGTTACTATGTATCTTAATGTCGGTTCTTTGTTCCTCTCCCTGAACAGACAGTTACTATGTATCTTATTGTCTGTTCTGTGTTCCTCTCCCTGAACAGACAGTTACTATGTATCTTACTGTCTGTTGTACCTTGTCAGCTCGGGGATATGAACTTGCAAACTTTCGGTTACTAGTCAAACTCTCTAACCACTAGGCTACCCTGCCGCCCCAAAGTTACTATGTATCTTACTGTCTGTTCTGTGTTCCTCTCCCTGAACAGACAGTTACTATGTATCTTATTGTCTGTTCTGTGTTCCTCTCCCTGTATAATGGAACATTACACACAGTTACTATGTATCTTACTGTCTGTTCTGTGTTCCTCTCCCTGAACAGACAGTTACTATGTATCTTACTGTCTGTTCTGTGTTCCTCTCCCTGAACAGACAGTTACTATGTATCTTACCTCTCCCTGAACAGACAGTTACTATGTATCTTACTGTCTGTTCTGTGTTCCTCTCCCTGAACAGACAGTTACTATGTATCTTACTGTCTGTTCTGTGTTCCTCTCCCTGTATAATGGAACATTACACACAGTTACTATGTATCTTATTGTCTGTTCTGTGTCCCTCTCCCTGAACAGACAGTTACTATGTATCTTACTGTCTGTTCTGTGTTCCTCTCCCTGAACAGACAGTTACTATGTATCTTACTGTCTGTTCTGTGTTCCTCTCCCTGTATAATGGAACATTACACACAGTTACTATGTATCTTATTGTCTGTTCTGTGTTCCTCTCCCTGAACAGACAGTTACTATGTATCTTACTGTCTGTTCTGTGTTCCTCTCCCTGAAGAGACAGTTATTATGTATCTTACTGTCTGTTCTGTGTTCCTCTCCCTGTATAATGGAACATTACACATAGTTACTATGTATCTTATTGTCTGTTCTGTGTTCCTCTCCCTGAACAGACAGTTACTATGTATCTTACTGTCTGTTCTGTGTTCCTCTCTCTGAACAGACAGTTACTATGTATCTTACTGGCTGTTCTGTGTTCCTCTCCCTGAACACACAGTTACTATGTATCTTATTGTCTGTTCTGTGTTCCTCTCCCTGAACACACAGTTACTATGTATCTTACTGTCTGTTCTGTGTTCCTCTCCCTGAACAGACAGTTACTATGTATCTTACTGTCTGTTCTGTGTTCCTCTCCCTGTATAATGGAACATTACACATAGTTACTATGTATCTTACTGTCTGTTCTGTGTTGCTCTCCCTGTATAATGGAACATTACACATAGTTACTATGTATCTTACTGTCTGTTCTGTGTTGCTCTCCCTGTATAATGGAACATTACACACAGTTACTATGTATCTTATTGTCTGTTCTGTGCTCCTCTCCCTGAACAGACAGTTACTATGTATCTTACTGTCTGTTCTGTGCTCCTCTCCCTGAACAGACAGTTGCTATGTATCTTACCTCTCCCTGAACAGACAGTTACTATGTATCTTACTGTCTGTTCTGTGTTCCTCTCCCTGAACACACAGTTACTATGTATCTTACTGTCTGTTCTGTGTTCCTCTTCCTGATGATATTCCTTCCTCTGTTGTTATCCTGATAGTGTCTCAACACACAGGGTAGCAAGCGCTGTGTCTCCCACTGTCTCTGGACGGAAAGAGGATTGGGAAGATTTATATCCACACACACACACACACACACACACACACACACACACACACACACACACACACACACACACACACACACACACACACACACACACACACACACACACACACACACACACACACACACACACACACACACACACACTAATCCCCACCTCATCCTCTTCCTCCTGAGTAAAGCATGCTGGGATATGAAGAGGAAAGGGAGCTTGTGTGTGTGTGTGTGTGTGTGTGTGTGTGTGTGTGTGTGTGTGTGTGTGTGTGTGTGTGTGTGTGTGTGTGTGTGTGTGTGTGTATGAGCTGGTTAGCCATTACCAGGTCAGTCAGTTGGTAAATTAACTTCCATTCTGTCCAACGATGACACTTCACAAGTTCACTAGTCCATAATGGACTAACTTTGTTCTGACCCAGTATTTTGACCCAAGATGAACCGACTGAAACATCACAGATTTATTTTCCACGGCCATTACAAATGGGTACTGTGTCTCTATTACAGTAGTCTATTACAGTAGTCTATTACAGTAGTCTATATACTGTGTCTCTATTACAGTAGTCTATTATAGTAGTCTATTATAGTAGTCTATTATAGTAGTCTATATACTATGTCTCTATTATAGTAGTCTATTATAGTAGTCTATTATAGTAGTCTATATACTGTGTCTCTATTATAGTAGTCTATTATGGTAGTCTATTATAGTAGTCTATTATAGTAGTCTATTACAGTAGTCTATATAATGTGTCTCTATTATAGTAGTCTATTATAGTAGTCTATTACAGTAGTCTATTATAGTAGTATATTATAGTAGTCTATTACAGTAGTCTATATACGGTGTCTCTATTACAGTAGTCTATTATAGTAGTCTATTACAGTAGTCTATATACGGTGTCTCTATTACAGTAGTCTATTATAGTAGTCTATTATAGTAGTCTATATACTGTGTCTCTATTATAGTAGTGTATTATAGTAGTCTATATACTGTGTCTCTATTACAGTAGTCTATTATAGTAGTCTATTACAGTAGTCTATTATAGTAGTCTATATACTATGTCTCTATTATAGTAGTCTATTATAGTAGTCTATATACTGTGTCTCTATTATAGTAGTCTATATGCTGTGTCTCTATTATAGTAGTCTATTATAGTAGTCTATATACTATGTCTCTATTATAGTAGTATATTATAGTAGTATATTATAGTAGTATATATACTGTGTCTCTATTACAGTAGTCTATTATAGTAGTCTATATACTATGTCTCTATTATAGTAGTATATATGCTGTGTCTCTATTATAGTAGTCGATTATAGTAGTCTATTACAGTAGTCTATTATAGTAGTCTATTACAGTAGTCTATTATAGTAGTCTATATACTATGTCTCTATTATAGTAGTATATTATAGTAGTCTATTATAGTAGTCTATTATAGTAGTATATATACTGTGTCTCTATTACAGTAGTCTATTATAATAGTCTATTACAGTAGTCTATTATCGTAGTCTATATACTATGTCTCTATTATAGTAGTCTATATACTGTGTCTCTATTACAGTAGTCTATTATAGTAGTCTATTACAGTAGTCTATTACAGTAGTCTATTACAGTAGTCTATTATAGTAGTCTATTATAGTAGTCTATTATAGTAGTCTATTATAGTAGTCTATATACTGTGTCTCTATTATAGTAGTCTATTATAGTAGTCTATATACTGTGTCTCTATTACAGTAGTCTATTACAGTAGTCTATTACAGTAGTCTATATACTGTGTCTCTATTACAGTAGTCTATTATAGTAGTCTATTACAGTAGTCTATTACAGTAGTCTATTACAGTAGTCTATTATAGTAGTCTATTATAGTAGTCTATTATAGTAGTCCATTATAGTAGTCTATATACTATGTCTCTATTCTAGTAGTCTATTATAGTAGTCTATATACTGTGTCTCTATTACAGTAGTCTATTATAGTAGTCTATTACAGTAGTCTATTATAGTAGTCTATTACAGTAGTCTATTACAGTAGTCTATTACAGTAGTCTATTACAGTAGTCTATTACAGTAGTCTATTATAGTAGTCTATATACTATGTCTCTATTATAGTAGTCTATTATAGTAGTCTATATACTATGTCTCTATTATAGTAGTCTATTACAGTAGTCTATTACAGTAGTCTATTACAGTAGTCTATTATAGTAGTCTATATACTATGTCTCTATTATAGTAGTCTATTACAGTAGTCTATTATCGTAGTCTATATACTATGTCTCTATTATAGTAGTCTATTATAGTAGTCTATATGCTGTGTCTCTATTATAGTAGTCTATTATAGTAGTCTATATACTCTGTGTCTATTATAGTAGTCTATATACTGTGTCTCTATTATAGTAGTCTATTATAGTAGTCTATATACTGTGTCTCTATTATAGTAGTCTATTATAGTAGTCTGTTATAGTAGTCTATTATAGTAGTCTATATACTATGTCTCTATTATAGTAGTCTATTATAGTA
>NC_092179.1:33467470-33524970 GCF_045791955.1 Oncorhynchus clarkii lewisi | reverse complement strand
TGGATCTATAATACGGATCTATATGATGGATCTATATGATGGATCTATATGGTGAATCTATAATACGGATCTATATGATGGATCTATATGATGGATCTATATGATGGATCTACAATATGGATCTATATGATGGATCTACATGATGGATCTATATGATGGATCTATATGATGGATCTACAATATGGATCTATATGATGGATCTATATGATGGATCTACAATATGGATCTATATGATGGATCTACATGATGGATCTATATGATGGATCTATATGATGGATCTACAATATGGATCTATATGATGGATCTATATGATGGATCTACAATATGGATCTATATGATGGATCTATATGATGGATCTATATGATGGATCTATAATACGGATCTATATGATGGATCTATATGGTGAATCTATAATACGGATCTATATGATGGATCTATATGATGGATCTATATGATGGATCTACAATATGGATCTATATGATGGATCTATATGATGGATCTATATGATGGATCTATATGATGGATCTATAATACGGATCTATATGATGGATCTATATGGTGAATCTATAATACGGATCTATATGATGGATCTATATGATGGATCTATATGATGGATCTACAATATGGATCTATATGATGGATCTATATGATGGATCTATATGATGGATCTATATGATGGATCTATATGATGGATCTATATGATGGATCTATAATAATGATCGTGCTGCTACACCTGCATTGCTTGCTGTTTGGGGTTTTAGGCTGTGTTTCTGTACAGCACTTTGAGATATCAGCTGATGTACGAAGGGCTATATAAATAAATTTGATTTGATTTGATATGCTGGATCTATAATAATGATCTATATGATGGATCTATATGACGGATCTATATAACGGATCTATATGACGGATCTATATGACGGATCTATATGACGGATCTATATGATCTATATCATGGACAGCCATATTAGGGATCCCTCCAACAGCCAATAGTAGAGATCCCTCCAACAGCCAATAGTAGAGATCCCTCCCACAGCCAATAGTAGGGATCCCTCCAACAGCCCATAGTAGGGATCCCTCCAACAGCCAATAGTAGGGATCCCTCCCACAGCCAATAGTAGACATCCCTCCCACGGCCAATGGTAGGGATCCCTCCCACAGCCAATAGTAGGGATCCCTCCCACAGCCAATAGTAGGGATCCCTCCTACAGCCAATAGTAGGGATCCCTCCTACAGCCAATAGTAGGGATCCCTCCAACAGCCAATAGTAGGGATCCCTCCCACAGCCAATAGTAGGGATCCCTCCAACAGCCAATAGTAACTCCTGACCTCAGACACCTTCAGACAAGAGTTTTCTAGAGCAGCTTTGTACTTTACAAAGATTCTGGAAAGATGCCACACGCACACCTAAAAATACACACTTTCTAGAACATTATCTCTGTGCATGTGTGTGTGTGTGTGTGTGTGTGTGGTGTGTGTGGTGTGGTGTGGGTGTGGTGTGGGTGTGTGTGGTGTGGTGTGTGTGGTGTGTGTGGTGTGGTGTGTGTGGTGTCTGTGGTGTCTGTGGTGTAGTGTGTGGTGTCTGGTGTGGTGTGTGGTGTGGTGTGTGGTGTGGTGTGGTGTGGTGTGTGTGGTGTGCGTCGTGTGGTGTGTGTGGTGGTGTGTGGTGTGGTGTGTGGTGTGGTGTGTGGTGTGGTGTGTGTGGTGTGTGGTGTGGTGTGTGGTGTGGTGTGGTGTGTAGTGTGGTGTGGTGTGGTGTAGTGTAGTGTGGTGTAGTGTAGTGTGGTGTAGTGTAGTGTGGTGTGGTGTAGTGTAGTGTGGTGTAGTGTGTGGTGTGCGTCGTGTGGTGTGTGTGGTGGTGTGTGGTGTGGTGTGTGGTGTGGTGTGTGTGGTGTGTGGTGTGTGGTGTGGTGTATGGTGTGGTGTGGTGTGTGTGTGAGAGACAGAAGGAGGTGCATTAGGAACAGTTTAACATTCTCCCACTCTCCATCCCTGCTCCTGTTCTGTCATGTTCTCTCCATGTGTTACTGAGGAGTGTAAAGATCCTCTGAAAAGACTCACTCAGTAACCAGATCACAGAATCAGGACAGGGACAGAGGAGAGATGAGGGGAGAACTGCATGACTGAAGGGGGAAACATGAAGGAATGAAGGAAAAGCAGGAACATTACTCAAGGTGGAACTACAGCCTGTAGTCAAGGTGGAACTACAACCTGTAGTCAAGGTGGAACTACAGCCTGTAGTCAAGGTGGAACTACAACCTGTAGTCAAGGTGGAACTACAACCTGTAGTCAAGGTGGAACTACAACCTGGAGTCAAGGTGGAACTACAACCTGGAGTCAAGGTGGAACTACAACCTGGAGTCAAGGTGGAACTACAACCTGTAGTCAAGGTGGAACTACAACCTGGAGTCAAGGTGGAACTACAGCCTGTAGTCAAGGTGGAACTACAGCCTGTAGTCAAGGTGGAACTACAACCTGGAGTCAAGGTGGAACTACAGCCTGTAGTCAAGGTGGAACTACAGCCTGTAGTCAAGGTGGAACTACAACCTTTAGTCAAGGTGAAACTACAACCTGTAGTCAAGGTGGAACTACAACCTGGAGTCAAGGTGGAACTACAGCCTGTAGTCAAGGTGGAACTACAGCCTGTAGTCAAGGTGGAACTACAACCTTTAGACAAGGTGAAACTACAACCTGTAGTCAAGGTGGAACTACAACCTGTAGTCAAGGTGGAACTACAGCCTGTAGTCAAGGTGAAACTACAACCTGTAGTCAAGGTGGAACTACAGCCTGTAGTCAAGGTGGAACTACAACCTGTAGTCAAGGTGGAACTACAGCCTGTAGTCAAGGTGGAACTACAACCTGGAGTCAAGGTGGAACTACAACCTGTAGTCAAGGTGAAACTACAACCTGTAGTCAAGGTGGAACTACAGCCTGTAGTCAAGGTGGAACTACAACCTGTAGTCAAGGTGGAACTACAGCCTGTAGTCAAGGTGGAACTACAACCTGTAGTCAAGGTGGAACCACAACCTGTAGTCAAGGTGGAACTACAACCTTTAGTCAAGGTGGAACTACAACCTGTAGTCAAGGTGGAACTACAACCTGTAGTCAAGGTGGAACTACAACCTGTAGTCAAGGTGGAACTACAGCCTGTAGTCAGGGTGGAACTACAACCTGTACTCAAGGTGGAACTTCAACCTGTAGTCAAGGTGGAACTACAGCCTGTAGTCAAGGTGGAACTACAGCCTGTAGTCAAGGTGGAACTACAACCTGGAGTCAAGGTGGAACTACAACCTGTAGTCAAGGTGAAACTACAACCTGTAGTCAAGGTGGAACTACAGCCTGTAGTCAAGGTGGAACTACAACCTGTAGTCAAGGTGGAACTACAGCCTGTAGTCAAGGTGGAACTACAACCTGTAGTCAAGGTGGAACCACAACCTGTAGTCAAGGTGGAACTACAACCTTTAGTCAAGGTGGAACTACAACCTGTAGTCAAGGTGGAACTACAACCTGTAGTCAAGGTGGAACTACAACCTGTAGTCAAGGTGGAACTACAGCCTGTAGTCAGGGTGGAACTACAACCTGTAGTCAAGGTGGAACTACAACCTGTAGTCAAGGTGGAACTACAACCTGTACTCAAGGTGGAACTACAACCTGTAGTCAAGGTGGAACTACAACCTGTAGTCAAGGTGGAACTACAACCTGTAGTCAAGGTGGAACTACAGCCTGTAGTCAAGGTGGAACTACAACCTGTAGTCAAGGTGGAACTACAACCTGTAGTCAAGGTGGAACTACAACCTGTACTCAAGGTGGAACTACAACCTGTAGTCAAGGTGGAACTACAACCTGTAGTCAAGGTGGAACTACAACCTGTAGTCAAGGTGGAACTACAGCCTGTAGTCAGGGTGGAACTACAACCTGTACTCAAGGTGGAACTTCAACCTGTAGTCAAGGTGAAACTACAACCTGTAGTCAAGGTGGAACTACAACCTGTAGTCAAGGTGGAACTACAACCTGTAGTCAAGGTGGAACTACAGCCTGTAGTCAAGGTGGAACTACAACCTGTAGTCAAGGTGGAACTACAACCTGTAGTCAAGGTGGAACTACAACCTGTAGTCAAGGTGGAACTACAACCTGTAGTCAAGGTGGAACTACAACCTGGAGTCAAGGTGGAACTACAGCCTGTAGTCAGGGTGGAACTACAACCTGTACTCAAGGTGGAACTACAACCTGTAGTCAGGGTGGAACTACAGCCTGTAGTCAGGGTGGAACTACAACCTGTACTCAAGGTGGAACTACAACCTGTAGTCAAGGTGGAACTACAACCTGTAGTCAAGGTGGAACTACAACCTGTAGTCAGGGTGGAACCACAACCTGTAGTCAAGGTGGAACTACAACCTGTAGTCAAGGTGGAACTACAACCTGTACTCAAGGTGGAACTACAACCTGTAGTCAGGGTGGAACTACAACCTGTAGTCAAGGTGGAACTACAGCCTGTAGTCAAGGTGGAACTACAGCCTGTAGTCAAGGTGGAACTACAACGTGTAGTCAAGGTGGAACTACAACGTGTAGTCAGGGTGGAACTACAACCTGTAGTCAGGGTGGAAAGAGCACACTTGATATTTCTGTACATGGATTTTATAATGCCGTATGTTTTTCCCCCAACACCACTTTCCATCCATTTGTACAGCAGACCCTCATGCCAAACTGAGTAGAAAGCTTTTTTGAAATCAACAAAGCATGAGACTTTGACCTTTGCTTTGGTTTGTTTGTTTGTCAATTAAGGTGTGCAGGGTGAATACGTGGTCTGTCGTACAGTCATTTGGTAAAAAGCCAATTTGACATTTGCTCAGTCATTGTTTTCACTGTGGAAATGCACATATCTGCAGAGGATTTTCCCAAGGTTGCTGCTGACGCATATATCACGGTAGTTATTGGGGTCAAATTTGTCTCACTTTTGTGGATTGGGGTTTCTCAGTTCTTAGTTAAAGAGTTGAAGTAAAGCCAACTGGAATTTGTGGTCTGAATATTTGATCATATTATATATTTTATCTCTATGTATACATTTTTTCTCTCTCTCCCCTCCCCCTATCAGTGATTGACAGCTCTGGCACCTCCTATCTGGCCTCAGCAACAGGTGACCTCTGGATGTTCTTCGGTTGCCGGTAGCAACCTGCTCTGCTGTTGCTGATAGCGACCTGCTCTTAAGCCCCTAATTAATGTCTCTTTTGCAGCAGGGGAGGGGAGGAAGGAGGGACTGGCTGTTGGCCCAAGTGTGTGTGTGTGTGTGTGTGTGTGCGTGTGTGTGTGTGTGTGTGTGTGTGTGAGTGTGAGAGAGAGAGAGAGAGAGATTTTCACTATTTGCACATCGTTACAACACTGTATATATACATAATATGACATTTATTATCTACTTCCTTCACTTGCTTTGGCAATGTTAAGATATGTTTCCCATGCCAATCAAGCCCATTAGAGAGAGAGAGAGAGAGAGAGAGAGAGAGAGAGAGAGAGAGAGGGGGGGTAGAGAGAGAGAGAGAGAGAGACGGAGAGAGGGGTAGAGAGATAGAGCGAGAGGGGTAGAGAGAGAGAGAGAGAGAGAGGTAGAGCGAGAGACGGAGAGAGAGAGAGACGGAGAGAGGGGTAGAGAGATAGAGCGAGAGGGGGAGAGAGAGAGAGAGAGAGACGGAGAGAGGGGTAGAGTGATAGAGCGAGAGGGGTAGAGAGAGAGAGAGAGAGAGAGAGAGAGAGAGAGAGAGAGAGGTAGAACGAGAGACGGAGAGAGGGGTAGAGAGATAGAGCGAGAGGGGTAGAGAGAGAGAGAGAGGTAGAGAGAGAGAGAGAGAGAGAGAGAGGGAGAGAGACTGCCCCTTGAAACTGCTTCTAACCCCATGCACTTCCCCTACCTTCTTAAGCTCCTCACCATGGTAACTGACCACAACAGAAATGGCCATTACCCAGCACTCCTCCACAACCCTGCCTAATCTCCCTCTGTTGACCAGAGAGGAGAGGAGAGAGGCCTGCACTGGGAGGAAGTTCCAGGAACCCTGCCTAATCTCCCTCTGTTGAACAAAGGAGAGAGGAGAGAGGAGAGGAGGAGCGTGGAGAGAGGAGAGGCCTGCGAATGGGTGTTCCAGGAGCTACTCAATGGCTGGGGATAGGCTGACAGGGGAGAGGAGAAGGGAAGTGGGGAGAGAGAAGAGAGGTAGGCGGAGACGGGAGTGGATGAGGAAGGAGGAGAGGTGAGGGAGAGAGGGATAGAAGAGAGGAGGAGGGAGTGGAGGAGGAAGGAGGAGAGGCGAGGGAGAGAGGGATAGAAGAGAGGAGGAGGGAGTGGAGGAGGAAGGGGGAGAGGCGAGGGAGAGAGGGATAGAAGAGAGGAAGGAGGGAGTGGAGGAGGAAGGAGGAGAGGCGAGGGAGAGAGGGAGGTGAGAGAGTGGGAGAGAGGGAGGTGAGAGAGAAAGAGGGAGGTGAGAGGGGGAGGTGAGAGGGGGAGGTGAGAGAGATGGCTGTGAAAGTGAGGGAGAGAGGGAGGTGAGAGAAAAAGAGGGAGGTAGAGGGGGAGAGAGGGAGGTGAGAGGGGGAGAGATGGAGATGAGAGGGAGAGAGGGAGGTGAGAGGGGGAGAGAGGGAGGTGAGAAGGAGGTAAACTCCTGACTGATCTGAAGCCCGCCCAGCATATGGCCCACAACCCTACCAGCTCTACCAGCCCTACCAGCTCTACCAGCTCTACCAGCCCTACCAGCCCTGCATATGGCCAAACAACCCTACCAGCCCTACCAGCTCTACCAGCCCTACCAGCTCTACAGCCCTACCAGATCTACCAGCCCTACCAGCCCAGCATATGGCCCACAGCCATACCAGCCATACCAGCTCTACCAGGCCAGCATATGGCCCACAGCCCTACCAGCCCAGCATATGGCCCACAGCCCTACCAGCTCTACAAGCTCTACCAGCCCTACCAGCCCAGCATATGGCCCACAGCTCTACCAGCCCTACCAGCCCAGCATATGGCCCACAGCCCTACCAGCCCAGCATATGGCCCACAGCCCTACCAGCCCAGCATATGGCCCACAGCCCTACCTGCCCAGCATATGGCCCACAGCCCTACCGGCCCAGAATATGGCCCACAGACCTACCAGCCCAGCATATGGCCCAAGGCCCTACCTGCCCAGCATATGGCCCACAGCCCTACCGGCCCAGAATATGGCCCACAGCCCTACCAGCCCAGCATATGGCCCACTGCCCTACCAGCCCAGCATATGGCCCACAGCCCTACCAGCCCAGCATATGGCCCACAGCCCTACCAGCTCTACCAGCCCTACCAGCCCAGCATATGGCCCACAGCCTTACCAGCCCTACCAGCTCTACCAGCCCAGAATATGGTCCACAGCCCTACCAGCTCTACCAGCTCTACCAGCCCTACCAGCCCAGCATATGGCCCACAGCCCTACCAGCCCAGCATATGGTCCACATCCCTACCACCCCTACCAGCCCAGCATATGGCCCACAGCCCTACCAGCCCAGC
Source organism: Oncorhynchus clarkii lewisi (assembly GCF_045791955.1). Lineage (NCBI taxonomy): Eukaryota > Metazoa > Chordata > Actinopteri > Salmoniformes > Salmonidae > Oncorhynchus > Oncorhynchus clarkii. The sequence goes on along the minus strand of NC_092179.1, from coordinate 33,517,448 downwards.
ATATTGCCCACAGCCCTACCAGCTCTACCAGCCCTACCAGCTCAGCATATGACCCACAGCCCTACCAGCCCAGCATATGGTCCACAGCCCTACCATCCCTACCAGCCCAGCATATGGCCCACAGCCCAGCATATGGCCCACAGTCCACTAGAGACAGGTGAGACAGTCCACTAGAGACAGTCCACTAGAGACAGTCCACTAGAGGCAGTCCACTAGAGACAGTCCACTAGACAGTCCACTAGAGACAGTCCACTAGAGACAGGTGAGATAGTCCACTAGAGACAGTCCACTAGAGACAGGTGAGACATTCCACTAGAGGCAGTCAACTAGAGACAGTCCACTAGAGACAGTCCACTAGAGACAGGTGTGACAGTCCACTAGAGACAGTCAACTAGAGACAGTCCACTAGAGGCAGTCCACTAGAGACAGTCCACTAGAGACAGTCCACTAGAGACAGGTGAGACAGTCCACTAGAGACAGTCCACTAGAGACAGGTGAGACAGTCCACTAGAGGCAGTCCACTAGAGACAGGTGAGACAGTCCACTAGAGACAGTCCACTAGAGACAGGTGAGACAGTCCACTAGAGACAGGTGAGACAGTCCACTAGAGACAGGTGAGACAGTCCACTAGAGGCAGGTGAGATAGTCCACTAGAGGCAGTCCACTAGAGACAGGTGAGACAGTCCACTAGAGACAGGTGAGACAGTCCACTAGAGGCAGTCCACTAAAGACAGATGAGACAGTCCACTAGAGACAGGTGAGACAGTCCACTAGAGGCAGTCCACTAGAGACAGGTGAGACAGTCCACTAGAGACAGGTGAGACAGTCCACTAGAGACAGGTGAGACAGTCCACTAGAGACAGGTGAGACAGTCCACTAGAGACAGGTGAGACAGTCCACTAGAGGCAGGTGAGATAGTCCACTAGAGGCAGTCCACTAAAGACAGATGAGACAGTCCACTAGAGACAGGTGAGACAGTCCACTAGAGGCAGTCCACTAGAGACAGGTGAGACAGTCCACTAGAGACAGGTGAGACAGTCCACTAGAGGCAGTCCACTAGAGACAGGTGAGACAGTCCACTAGAGACAGGTGAGATAGTCCTTTACTGTGTGAATGGAAAGTCAGATATTTTTATCTTGCTCCTTGCATCCATGCACTTAGATTATATTTTACCTTTATTTAACTAGGCAAGTAACATTTTCAATGACAGCCTAGGAACAGTGGGTGAACTGTCTTGTTCAGGGGCAGAACGACATAATTTTTACCTTGTCAGGTTGGGGATTCAATCTTGCAACCTTTCAGTTACTAGTCCAACGCTCTAAGCACTAGGCTCTAAGCACTAGGCTCTAAGCACTAGGCTCTAACCACTAGGCTCTAACCACTAGGCTCTAACCACTAGGCTCTAACCACTAGGCTCTAACCACTAGGCTCTAACCACTAGGCTCTAACCACTAGGCTCTAGCCACTAGGCTCTAACCACTAGGCTCTAGCCACTAGGCTCTAGCCACTAGGCTCTAACCACTAGGCTCTAACCACTAGGCTAACCTGCCACCCCAATAATAAGCATAAAGGGAGCCTTTGAGGTTTAAAGTTAATTTTCTTGTCCTTCTACAAACCTTTTATTTCAGAACGTCCGTTGTCCTGGGGGCGTTGATGACTAAAACCCAACAACCACCTGACCCGCCATAAAGCACTGTTGTCATCACAATATTTACCTCTGTTCAGAAGACCAACTGTATTTCCTTCCACCTACCGACTGTCCAGGTTCCCTTTCTCTGGGAGGGAAAGAGGGGCTTGGAACAAAGAGAATTCCTGATCAGTGTTGAAATAATCCATCTATAATTAAATATATGATTAGCTCTAATCCTGCAACCTTTCATCACTACGATTAACAAACGGAAAGAAACAGCAGGTTGGTTCTAAACCAACCAGGTTAAATACCTGCAGCATCAGCAGGGTGTAAACCAACCAGGTTAAATACCTGCAGCATCAGCAGGATGTAAACCAACCAGGTTAAATACCTGCAGCATCAGCAGGATGTGAACCAACCAGGTTAAATACCTGCAGCATCAGCAGGATGTAAACCAACCAGGTTAAATACCTGCAGCATCAGCAGGATGTAAACCAACCGGATTAAATACCTGCAGCATCAGCAGGATGTAAACCAACCAGGTTAAATACCTGCAGCATCAGCAGGATGTAAACCAACCAGGTTAAATACCTGCAGCATCAGCAGGATGTAAACCAACCAGGTTAAATACCTGCAGCATCAGCAGGATGTAAACCAACCGGGTTAAATACCTGCAGCATCAGCAGGATGTAAACCAACCAGGTTAAATACCTGCAGCATCAGCAGGATGTAAACCAACCAGGTTAAATACCTGCAGCATCAGCAGGATGTAAACCAACCGGGTTAAATACCTGCAGCATCAGCAGGATGTAAACCAACCAGGTTAAATACCTGCAGCATCAGCAGGATGTAAACCAACCAGGTTAAATACCTGCAGCATCAGCAGGATGTGAACCAACCAGGTTAAATACCTGCAGCATCAGCAGGATGTAAACCAACCAGGTTAAATACCTGCAGCATCAGCAGGATGTAAACCAACCGGATTAAATACCTGCAGCATCAGCAGGATGTAAACCAACCAGGTTAAATACCTGCAGCATCAGCAGGATGTAAACCAACCAGGTTAAATACCTGCAGCATCAGCAGGATGTGAACCAACCAGGTTAAATACCTGCAGCATCAGCAGGATGTGAACCAACCAGGTTAAATACCTGCAGCATCAGCAGGATGTAAACCAACCAGGTTAAATACCTGCAGCATCAGCAGGATGTAAACCAACCAGGTTAAATACCTGCAGCATCAGCAGGATGTAAACCAACCAGGTTAAATACCTGCAGCATCAGCAGGATGTAAACCAACCAGGTTAAATACCTGCAGCATCAGCAGGATGTAAACCAACCGGGTTAAATACCTGCAGCATCAGCAGGATGTAAACCAACCAGGTTAAATACCTGCAGCATCAGCAGGATGTAAACCAACCAGGTTAAATACCTGCAGCATCAGCAGGATGTAAACCAACCAGGTTAAATACCTGCAGCATCAGCAGGACTACATACCACACAGTGTCACCACTACATAACATGTCAGCATGTCACAATACTGGCAGACAACTGAAGGTGACAGACAGCATGTCACAACACCCATGACCCATCACTCTCAGAGGATTAGCAGCGATCTGTTCTCCCTCACGGAGGCTACCCTCAGTCAGGCATTTCCCTTCCAATACATTCAGTGTAACCGTGTGAGGAGGGTAGAGAGGATTGGGATTCCCCTTCAGCCTCGTGGGACAGCAGCACAGAGGACTAGAACAACTGGAGAGAACAGCACACCATCACACACACACACACACACACACACACACACAGGTGTCAAGGGAAGCCAGTTTGGATTTGGCTTCACACCAATCACATCACATCAAAAGCAAAACGTCATTGACAGAATTCTTTACAATTACTGCATCTTGTTGTGTCGTTGTCCTCCGGTGGCTAGCTAGCTAAAATTGTCCCTTTCCTAAATTAGCCTGGGATGGAGATAGGGATTGGGACTTGTGGTTTTACTTAATTCTCCGTACTGGCCAATGATTATAACGGTGATTCTGATCCAACCATAAATTCATACATTGTGCCCCTGCCCTGAGAGGATGGAAGTTCAATATGTAGCTAGATGTAGAAGGCTAATATTAACTAGCTGGCTCATCGTTGCCCATGAAAGGACGTTAGGCCAGCAAGCAAGCATTTTAGCCAAGTAGCCCAGGACACCAAAACAACCTACCTGGACAGAGAGCTAGCTAGCAGGACTACATGATTAGAACTGGCTAGCCAACCTGCCTGGATGGTGAACTAGCTAGCAGGACTACATGATTAGAACTGGCTAGCCAACCTGCCTGGACGGTGAACTAGCTAGCAGGACTACATGATTAGAACTGGCTAGCCAACCTGCCTGGACGGTGAACTAGCTAGCAGGACTACATGATTAGAACTGGCTAGCCAACCTGCCTGGACGGTGAACTAGCTAGCAGGACTACATGATTAGAACTGGCTAGCCAACCTGCCTGGATGGTGATCTAGCTAGCTGGACTACATGATTAGAACTGGCTAGCCAACCTGCCTGGATGGTGAACTAGCTAGCAGGACTTCAGTGTTCCTAGTAGACAGAGGGGCAAGCACAGAATACAGAGCGATATCAGTACACAGCTATGAGACTGTGTTCCATCAAATCTGTTGTTTACTAAATCACAGTGGAATCTGTCGACAAGAGGGACGTCTTGACGGGATAAGTGGAAAGCTGAAGGCTATAGTTAGGGATGGACAGCTGTCATTAAACCCTTTAGAGGACGGTTTGTCTCATGGTGTAACTGGACTCCAGTCCTGATAGATACTCTGATCGTCTTTAAAGTCACGTAATTCCAGACCAGCTGATCACCACGACTACGGATGGACTAGGAAGCAGCAGTGACACGGGTCTGATATGACAGGTAGTAGTAGATCACCATGGTTTAACGCCCTCTCTGACGTGTGGTTGACAGGTAGTAGTGCATCACCATGGTTTAACACCCTCTCTGACGTGTGGTTGACAGGTAGTAGAGCATCACCATGGTTTAACACCCTCTCTGACGTGTGGTTGACAGGTAGTAGTGCATCACCATGGTTTAACACCCTCTCTGACGTGTGGTTGACAGGTAGAAGAGCATCACCATGGTTTAACACCCTCTCTGACGTGTGGTTGACAGGTAGTAGTGCATCACCATGGTTTTAACGCCCTCTCTGACGTGTGGTTGACAGGTAGTAGTGCATCACCATGGTTTAACACCCTCTCTGACGTGTGGTTGACAGGTAGTAGTGCATCACCATGGTTTAACACCCTCTCTGACGTGTGGTTGACAGGTAGTAGAGCATCACCATGGTTTAACACCCTCTCTGACGTGTGGTTGACAGGTAGTAGTGCATCACCATGGTTTAACACCCTCTCTGACGTGTGGTTGACAGGTAGTAGTGCATCACCATGGTTTAACACCCTCTCTGACGTGTGGTTGACAGGTAGTAGAGCATCACCATGGTTTAACACCCTCTCTGACGTGTGGTTGACAGGTAGTAGTGCATCACCATGGTTTAACACCCTCTCTGACGTGTGGTTGACAGGTAGTAGTGCATCACCATGGTTTAACACCCTCTCTGACGTGTGGTTGACAGGTAGTAGAGCATCACCATGGTTTAACACCCTCTCTGACGTGTGGTTGACAGGTAGTAGTGCATCACCATGGTTTAACACCCTCTCTGACGTGTGGTTGACAGGTAGTAGTGCATCACCATGGTTTAGCGCCCTCTCTGACGTGTGGTTGACAGGTAGTAGTGCATCACCATGGTTTTAACGCCCTCTCTGACGTTAGAGGTTTTAACGCCCTCTCTGACGCCCTCTCTGACGTGTGGTTGACAGGTAGTAGTGCATCACCATGGTTTTAACGCCCTCTCTGACCTGTGGTCTGTTGAAACATACAGTAGTAGAGGAATAGGTGGGAAGTCTCACTCACAATCAAAAAGCTGATGAAAATGCTGTTAGGACAGAGACAAATGCTTTGGGAAGGTAGTGAAAGGCTGAGCAACAGAAGGAAACCACTTTGATAAAGAGCCACTTGGAAGAAAGGAATTCACAAGGCTATTCCCAGGTTATGTTTTCAAGGAACATTGATGCATGAATTTGAAGAATTCAGACAGTACCAGGTCAATAACAACAGACTGGTGTCCTCGATACACATTTACCAGCAGCCATGTTGTGTTGAGTCATGGTCCAGACGGAGAGAGAGAAGAGAGAGGAAGTCTTCCTGACACCATCTGTCCTCAGTGTAAACTCAGTTAAGCTCAGTCGCACCCCAGATAATACCCACAGGCCTCTACTGGTCCCTTCCTGGATAATACCCAGAATCATCTCTGGTCCCTTCCTGGATAATACCCAGAATCATCTCTGGTCCCTTCCTGGATAATACCCAGAATCATCTCTGCTCTGTTAATTGTTCCCAGAGCGTTCAGAGCTTTAATTGATTCCTCAAAAATAAACCAGCCAGCGTCACCCTGGGGGAATGGAGAGGCATCTCTACCGGGCCTGACAGCTGATACTGTAGGAGGGAGAGGGGCAGGGCATCTCTACCGGGCCTGACAGCTGATACTGTAGGAGGGAAAGGGGCAGGGTTTCTCTACCGGGCCTGACAGCTGATACTGTAGGAGGGAGAGGGGCAGGGCATCTCTACCGGGCCTGACAGCTGATACTGTAGGAGAGAGAGGGGCAGGGCATCTCTACCGGGCCTGACAGCTGATACTGTAGGAGGGAGAGGGGCAGGGCATCTCTACCGGGCCTGACAGCTGATACTGTAGGAGAGAGAGGGGCAGGGCATCTCTACCGGGCCTGACAGCTGATACTGTAGGAGGGAGAGGGGCAGGGCATCTCTACCGGGCCTGACAGTTCATACTGTAGGAGGGAGAGGGGCAGGGCATCTCTACCGGGCCTGACAGCTGATACTGTAGGAGGGAGAGGGGCAGGGTTTCTCTACCTGGCCTGACAGCTGATACTGTAGGAGGGAGAGGGGCAGGGCATCTCTACCGGGCCTGACAGCTGATGCTGTAGGAGAGAGAGGGGCAGGGCATCTCTACCGGGCCTGACAGCTGATACTGTAGGAGGGAGAGGGGCAGGGCATCTCTACCGGGCCTGACAGTTCATACTGTAGGAGGGAGAGGGGCAGGGCATCTCTACCGGGCCTGACAGCTGATACTGTAGGAGGGAGAGGGGCAGGGCATCTCTACCGGGCCTGACAGCTGATACTGTAGGAGGGAGAGGGGCAGGGCATCTCTACCGGGCCTGACAGTTCATACTGTAGGAGGGAGAGGGGCAGGGCATCTCTACCGGGCCTGACAGTTCTTCCTATAGGAGGGGCAGGGCTTCTCTACTGGGCCTGACAGTTCTTCCTATAGGAGGGGCAGGGCTTCTCTACCGGGCCTAACAGTTCTTCCTATAAGAGGGGCAGGGCTTCTCTACCGGGCCTGACAGTTCTTCCTATAGGAGGGGCAGGGCTTCTCTACCGGGCCTGACAGTTCTTCCTGTAGGAGGGAGAGGGCTTCTCTACCGGGCCTGACAGTTCTACCTGTAGGAGGGGCAGGGCTTCTCTACCGGGCCTGACAGTTCTTCCTGTAGGAGGGAGAGGGGCAGGGCTTCTCTACCGGGCCTGACAGTTCTTCCTGTAGGAGGGTGAGGGGCAGGGCTTCTCTACCGGGCCTGACAGTTCTTCCTGTAGGAGGGGCAGGGCTTCTCTACCGGGCCTGACAGTTCTTCCTGTAGGAGGGGCAGGGCTTCTCTACCGGGCCTGACAGTTCTTCCTGTAGGAGGGAGAGGGGCAGGGCTTCTCTACCGGGCCTGACAGTTCTTCCTGTAGGAGGGTGAGGGGCAGGGCTTCTCTACCGGGCCTGACAGTTCTTCCTGTAGGAGGGGCAGGGCTTCTCTACCGGGCCTGACAGTTCTTCCTGTAGGAGGGAGAGGGGCAGGGCTTCTCTACCGGGCCTGACAGTTCTTCCTGTAGGAGGGTGAGGGGCAGGGCTTCTCTACCGGGCCTGACAGTTCTTCCTGTAGGAGGGGCAGGGCTTCTCTACTGGGCCTGACAGTTCTTCCTGTAGGAGGGAGAGGGGCAGGGCTTCTCTACCGGGCCTGACAGTTCTTCCTGTAGGAGGGTGAGGGGCAGGGCTTCTCTACCGGGCCTGACAGTTCTTCCTGTAGGAGGGGCAGGGCTTCTCTACCGGGCCTGACAGTTCTTCCTGTAGGAGGGAGAGGGGCAGGGCTTCTCTACCGGGCCTGACAGTTCTTCCTGTAGGAGGGAGAGGGGCTTCTCTACCGGGCCTGACAGTTCTTCCTGTAGGAGGGGCAGGGCTTCTCTACCGGGCCTGACAGTTCTTCCAGTTCTTTGATCAGTTATAAAGTTTAAAGCCGTTATTTTTGCATTTTTGCCCAAAGCGTTTTGGCCCATGGTTCTTTTTTTTGTTAAAACATCATACAATTTCAATTGAGTTGAGCATTAAGGAGATTTACGTATGTAACTATTGTGATTGCTGAGTGCATATACAGAGCAGTCTATTAAAAGCCTCTATTTCACCTGCCAGAAGAGTTAGGTCGAGGATTGCAGAGGAAACTCATATTCCCATCATCATCAACTGACATGTTTTCACTGGAGCTCTAATCTAATAATTTTCCCAGAGAGAGAAAAACCCACCCGTGTCCAACACATCACAGCTCACAGGGCAGTGAGGGGAGGGGTTACTGGGGGCCTTTACTGATACCAGAGTCTGGGAACTTCCTAAAATACAACTCCTGGACCAGTGGACATCCCCATGGACGACCGCTGGACGGAGGCCAATCACAAGCCTGAGCGGATTGACAGGGCACAATCAGAACTCTGACCCACTGGACGGAAGCCAATCAGAACTCTGACCCGGTGGACAAGGGCCAATCAGAATGTTCGCATGGAAGGTTCCGGTCCCCGCTGACCACATCCCTCTAATGCAGCAGTGTGTTCTGTTCCATTCCGTTCCATTTGGTTGCATCACTCAACATCTGGATAAACAACAACATGTCAGGGAGGGAAAATATTGTCTTCTAAACAGGCCAGAATCAGGGAAAATATTGTCTTCTAAACAGGCCAGAGTCAGGGAAAATGTTGTCTTCTAAACAGGCCAGAGTCAGGGAAAATATTGTCTTCTAAACAGGCCAGAATCAGGGAAAGGATAGAAGATGATTACACAACCTAGTGTCTCCTGATCAAAGATCTCTCAGGAGCCCCAGCAGACAGCTAGTTGTTCTAGACCCACATCAGAGGGGAGCCTTCACCCCCAGACGCACTAGCTAACGAGTAGAGACGTTACCAGTAATTGTACCTTATCAGTCAACACAATACATACAGAGAGAGAGACAGACTCACTAGCTAACGAGTAGAGACGTTACCAGTATCTTATCAGTCAACACAAAACACAGAGAGAGAGACAGACTCACTAGCTAACGAGTAGAGACGTTACCAGTACCTTATCAGTCAACACAATACACAGAGAGAGAGACAGACTCACTAGCTAACGAGTAGAGACGTTACCAGTACCTTATCAGTCAACACAATACACAGAGAGAGAGACAGACTCACTAGCTAACGAGTAGAGACGTTACCAGTACCTTATCAGTCAACACAATACACAGAGAGAGAGACAGACTCACTAGCTAACGAGTAGAGACGTTACCAGTAATTGTACCTTATCAGTCAACACAATACAGAGAGAGAGAGAGACAGACTCACTAGCTAACGAGTAGAGACGTTACCAGTACCTTATCAGTCAACACAATACACAGAGAGAGAGACTCACTAGCTAACGAATAGAGACATTACCAGTACCTTATCAGTCAACACAATACACAGAGAGAGAGACAGACTCACTAGCTAACGAGTAGAGATGTTACCAGTACCTTATCAGTCAACACAATAAACAGAGAGAGAATTACAATTATAGCTGCAAGTCTCTTGGGGTATGTCTCTATAAGCTTGGCACGAGGCCACTGGGATTTCTGCCCATTCTTCAAGGCAAAACTGTTCCAGCTCCTTCAAGTTGGATGGGTTCCGCTGGTGTACAGCAATCTTTAAGTCATACCACAGATTCTGAATTGGATTGAGGTATGAGCTTTGACTAGGCCATTCCAAGACATTTAAATGTTTTCCCTTAAACCACCCAAGTGTTGCTTTAGCAGTATGCTTAGGGTGATTGTCCTGCTGGAAGGTAAACCTCCGTCCCAGTCTCAAATCTCTGGAAGACTCAAGAATTTCCCTGTATTTAGCGCCATCCATCAATCTTTCAATTCTGACCAGTTTCCCAGTCCCTGCAGATAAACATCCCCACAGCATGATGCTGCCACCACCATACTTCACTGTGGGGATGCTGTTCTCGGGGTGATGAGAGGTGTTGGGTTTGTGCCAGACATAGCGCTATCCTTGGCCAAAAAGCTAATGTTTTGTCTCACCAGAGTACCTTCTCCATATGTTTGGGGAGTCTCCCACAGTACCTTCTCCATATGTTTGGGGAGTCTCCCACATTACTTTTGTACGAACACCAAACATGTTTGCTTATTTTTTTCTTTAAGCATTGGATTTTTGTCTGCCCACTCTTCCATAAAGCCCAGCTCTGTGGAGTGTACGGCTTAAAGTGGTCCTATGGACAGATTCTCCAATCTCTGCTGTAGCTTTGCAGCTCCTTCAGGATTATCTTTGGTCTCTTTGTTGCCTCTCTGATTAATGTCCTCCTTGCCTGGTCCGTGAGTTTTGGTGGGCAGCCCTCTCTTGGCAGGTGTGTTGTGGTGCCATATTCTTTCCATTTTTTAATAATGGATTTAATGGTGCTCCATGGGATGTTCAAAGTTTCTGATATTGTTTTATAATCCAACCCTGATCGGTACTTCTCCACAACTTTGCTCTTCATGGTGCTGCTTGCTTGGTGGTGCACCTTGCTTAGGGGTGTTGCAGACTCTGGGGCCTTTCAGAACAGGTGTATATATACTGAGATCATGTGACAGATCATGTGACAGATCATGTGACAATTAGATTGCACACAGGTGGACTTTATTGAACTAATGATGTGACTTCTGAAGGTAATTGATGGCACCAGATCTTATGTAGGGGCTTCACAGCAGAGGGGCTGAAAACACGGAACACTTTTCCCTATTTTATATTTTACCATTTCTTTAAACAAGTTATTTTTTTTAAACAAGTTTTTTTTTACATTTCACTATTTTGTGTATGTCGATTACATGAAATCCAAATTAAAAATCTATTTAAATTACAGGTTGTATTGCAACAAAATAGGAAAAACTCCAAGGGGGATGAATACTTTTGCAAGTCACTGTATGTTTCCCATGCCAATAAAGTCCTTCAGACAGACAGACAGACAGACAGACAGAGACAGTGACCCAGAGACAGGGTAATAGATAGATAGGGGTTTTAGGTGACATAGCTCCAGGGAAACCAGTTGTACCTGTGGGAGATGAATGGAACGAGGAGCTGAAAGGCTCATAACACCAATTACCAGGCAGGCCACTGGAGAGGTGCTTTAACGAACCAATTACCAGGCAGGTCACTGGAGAGGTGCTTTAACGACACCAATTACCAGGCAGGTCACTGGAGAGGTGCTTTAATGAACTCGCTACTTATTAATAACTGCTGACCTCTTCCTGATCCTGATGATGGCGATGACGACGACCGGAGCTATTGCTCATTAACAAACCAGGGGCACTTTAATAGAACAACTCAGTTGATCTATAGAGAACGGGTAACGAAGGTCAAGGTTACCTCAAACTACCAACACAGGTGACCACTCCTGACCTTTATTAAAATGTGCAATATGCAGAAATTGCTCTGCCATTTCCTAGGTTACTCAAATTCTAATATTTCACCTAATTTCAGTTTTATGTGACAAGACAATCAATGTATAGAGTAGAGAATCCTTGTACCACGGTTATGACAATAACACAGGGATCATAAACCTTGAGTGGTCGGCTGGTATGTCAATAACACAGGGGTCATAGACCTAGAGTGGTCGACTGGTATGTCAATAACACAGGGGTCATAGACCTAGAGTGGTGGACTGGTACAACAATAACACAGGGGTCATAGACCTAGAGTGGTGGACTGGTATGTCAATAACACAGGGGTCATAGACCTAGAGTGGTCGACTGGTACAACAATAACACAGGGGCCATAGACCTAGAGTGGTGGACTGGTACAACAATAACACAGGGGTCATAGACCTAGAGTGGTGGACTGGTACAACAATAACACAGGGGTCATAGACCTAGAGTGGTGGGCTGGTATGTCAATAACACAGGGGTCATAGACCTAGAGTGGTGGACTTGTACAACAATAACACAGGGGTCATAGACCTAGAGTGGTGGACTGGTACAACAATAACACAGGGGTCATAGACCTAGAGTGGTGGACTGGTACGTCAATAACACAGGGGTCATAGACCTAGAGTGGTGGACTGGTACAACAATAACACAGGGGTCATAGACCTAGAGTGGTGGACTGGTACAACAATAACACAGGGGTCATAGACCTAGAGTGGTGGACTGGTATGTCAATAACACAGGGGTCATAGACCTAGAGTGGTGGACTGGTATGTCAATAACAAAGGGGTCATAGACCTAGAGTGGTGGACTGGTATGTCAATAACACAGGGGTCATAGACCTAGAGTGGTGAACTGGTATGTCAATAACACAGGGGTCATAGACCTAGAGTGGTGGACTGGTATGTCAATAACACAGGGGTCATAGACCTAGAGTGGTGGACTGGTACAACAATAACACAGGGGTCATAGACCTAGAGTGGTGGACTGGTACAACAATAACACAGGGGTCATAGACCTTGAGTGGTGGACTGGTATGTCAATAACACAGGGGTCATAGACCTAGAGTGGTGGACTGGTATGGCAATAACACAGAGGTCATAGACCTTGAGTGGTGGACTGGTATGTCAATAACACAGGGGTCATAGACCTAGAGTGGTGGACTTGTATGGCAATAACACAGGGGTCATAGACCTTGAGTGGTGAACTGGTATGTCAATAACACAGGGGTCATAGACCTAGAGTGGTGGACTGGTATGTCAATAACACAGGGGTCATAGACCTAGAGTGGTGGACTGGTACGACAGTAACACAGGGGTCATAGACCTAGAGTGGTGGACTTGTATGGCAATAACACAGGGGTCATAGACCTTGAGTGGTGGACTGGTACAACAATAACACAGGGGTCATAGACCTAGAGTGGTGGACTGGTACAACAATAACACAGGGGTCATAGACCTTGAGTGGTGGACTGGTATGTCAATAACACAGGGGTCATAGACCTAGAGTGGTGGACTGATACAACAATAACACAGGGGTCATAGACCTAGAGTGGTGGACTGGTATGTCAATAACACAGGAGAGAAGAAGAGAAGCCATTGATTTTTATTTTTTATTTCAAGTTTATTTAACTAAGCAAGTCAATTAAAAACTCATTATTATTTACAATGACTGCCTACCCAGAGGCAGAAGGCCTCCTGCGGGTACCGGGGCGCGGGATTAAGAATAATAATGTTGGACGAAACACACATCACGACAAGAGGGACACCACAACACTAGATAAAGAGATACCTGAGACAACAACACAGCATGGCAACAACACATGACAACACAGCATGGCAGCACCACAACATGGCAGCACCACAACATGGCAGCACCACAACATGGTAGCATTACAACATGGTAGCATTACAACATGGCAGCACCAGAACACCACAACATGGCAGCACCACAACATGGCAACACCACAACATAGTAGCATTACAACATGGTAGCATTACAACATGGCAGCACCACAACATGGTAGCACCACAACATGGCAGCACGACAACATGGTAGCATTACAACATGGCAGCACCACAACATGGCAGCACCACAACATGGTAGCATTACAACATGGTAGCACCACAACATGGCAGCACCACAACATGGTAGCAGTACAACATGGTAGCACCACAACATGGCAGCACCACAACATGGCAGCACCACAACATGACAGCACCACAACATGGTAGCAATACAACATGGTAGCATTACAACATGGCAGCACCACAACATGGCAGCACCACTACATGGCAGCACGACAACATGGCAGCACCACAACATGGCAGCACCACAAATTGGCAGCACCACAACATGGTAGCAGTACAACATGGTAGCATTACACCATGGTAGAACCACAACATGGCAGCACCACAACATGGCAGCACCACTACATGGTAGCACCACAACATGGTAGCAGCACAAGCATCAAAGCAGCCCAGGACCTTGAAGGAACCCTTGAACACAGCGAAAGAGTAGCAGGACATTCTTAGTCACAATGTAATCTTGCAGTGTGTGTGTGGGTGGTACCATACACTGGAGAGGAACGGCTAAGAGAAGATAATGTGTTTGGTCAGGGGGCAGCGGACAGCATAGAGGTCAAGTGAATGAGGAAGCAGAGAGACAGGGTGTTGAGGACGACCATGTTTCAGAAGCGTAGTGAACTGAAGTGATGCAGGAAATAGCAGTGTACAGGTCTTTCTTCTCGTTAAAGACCATGTTTCATTCCCAAAGCCTCGGCGACAGAGGGGACAGCAAGAATGTCCCAAGTATTGACTTTTCTCTTTAACACTTTGACTTGGACTCAGAATTGACCCACCATGTTTCAACGGCCCATATTCTACATGATTTAACGGTATGCCTTTGTCTTGAATTACTCGCGCTACGATCCAAGTCAATTCAAACTGTGTGAATTACGCTACGATCCAAGTCAATTCAAACTGTGTGAATCACGCTACGATCCAAGTCAATTCAATGTGTGTGAATCACGCTACGATCCAAGTCAATTCAATGTGTGTGAATCACGCTACGATCCAAGTCAATTCAAACTGTGTGAATCATGCTACGATCCAAATCAATTCAAACTGTGTTGAATCACGCTACGATCCAAATCAATTCAAACTGTGTGAATCACGCTACGATCCAAATCAATTCAAACTGTGTTGAATCACGCTACGATCCAAGTCAATTCAAACTGTGTGAATCACGCTACGATCCAAATCAATTCAAACTGTGTGAATCACGCTACGATCCAAGTCAATTCAAACTGAGTGAATCACGCTACGATCCAAATCAATTCAAACTGTGTGAATCACGCTACGATCCAAGTCAATTAAAACTGTGTGAATCACGCTACGATCCAAATCAATTCAAACTGTGTGAATCACGCTACGATCCAAGTCAATTCAAACTGTGTGAATCACGCTACGATCCAAATCAATTCGAACTGTGTGAATCACGCTACGATCCAAGTCAATTCAATGTGTGAATCACGCTACGATCCAAATCAATTCAATATGTTGAATCACGCTACGATCCAAATCAATGTGTGTGAATCACGCTACGATCCAAATCAATGTGTGTGAATCACGCTACGATCCAAATCAATTCAATGTGTTGAATCACGCTACGATCCAAATCAATTCAAACTGTGTGAATCACGCTACGATCCAAATCAATTCAAACTGTGTGAATCACGCTACGATCCAAATCAATTCAAACTGTGTGAATCACGCTACGATCCAAATCAATTCAATGTGTGTGAATCACGCTACGATCCAAATCAATGTGTGTGAATCACGCTACGATCCAAATCAATTCAATGTGTGAATCACGCTACGATCCAAATCAATTCAATGTGTGTGAATCACGCTACGATCCAAATCAATGTGTGTGAATCACGCTACGATCCAAATCAATTCAATGTGTGTGAATCACGCTACGATCCAAATCAATTCAATATGTTGAAATAACATCTTAGCGGATTGATTGACATTAGGAAGGGCTTTGGATGGAAGGGCTGGATGTTCGCGTGAAAGATATCAACGAGGCCTCTGGTCCACCCCGCTATAAAAACAGAGAACACCCTCCTACCAACCAGGGAACACCCTCCTACCAACCAGGGAACACCCTCCTACCAACCAGGGAACACCCTCCTACCAACCAGGGACAGGCCGCATCCGGCTGTGTTCACACAAACACTACTAACCTATTATTATAATCTGCAGTAAGGATCAATAATGATGATTCCCGATGCTTAATTGATTGATGATCGATAAAGGGTATTTCATTGCACTAAGCTGTTTGATTCAGGAATAATAAATATATTTCATCTGATAGACAAAGGGCCTTTGGATTAGACGACCATCATTCATCAATGTCAATATATTTTCTTCAACAGTCATTGATTCTGTAGGCTATTCTGGAATAGTATCCTCAACACCGATAGCTATGACAGAGAACGGGCCTTTGGATTAGACTACTACTATTCATCACCTATAGCTATGTGCTCATTGAGCATGAGTTCCCCAGCTGTAGTTACATACAGCAGACAACCCTTTAGTAATGAGTTCCCCGGCTGTAGTTACATACAGCAGACAACCCTTTAGTAATGAGTTCCCCAGCTGTAGTTACATACAGCAGACAACCCTTTAGTAATGAGTTCCCCAGCTGTAGTTACATACAGCAGACAACCCTTTAGTAATGAGTTCCCCAGCTGTAGTTACATACAGCAGACAACCCTTTAGTAATGAGTTCCCCGGCCCTAGTTACATACAGCAGACAACCCTTTAGTAATGAGTTCCCCAGACAACCCTTTAGTAATGAGTTCCCCGGCCCTAGTACATACAGCAGACAACCCTTTAGTAATGAGTTCCCCAGCTGTAGTTACATACAGCAGACAACCCTTTAGTAATGAGTTCCCCAGCTGTAGTTACATACAGCAGACAACCCTTTAGTAATGAGTTCCTCAGCCCTAGTTACATACAGCAGACAACCCTTTAGTAATGAGTTCCCCAGCAACCCTTTAGTGTAGCTGTAGTTACATACAGCAGACAACCCTTTAGTAATGAGTTCCCCAGCCCTAGTTACATACAGCAGACAACCCTTTAGTAATGAGTTCCCCAGCTGTAGTTACATACAGCAGACAACCCTTTAGTAATGAGTTCCCGGCCCTAGTTACATACAGCAGACAACCCTTTAGTAATGAGTTCCCCAGCTGTAGTTACATACAGCAGACAACCCTTTAGTAATGAGTTCCTCAGCCCTAGTTACATACAGCAGACAACCCTTTAGTAATGAGTTACATACAGCAGACAACCCTTTAGTAATGCTGTAGTTACATACAGCAGACAACCCTTTAGTAATGAGTTCCCCGGCCCTAGTTACATACAGCAGACAACCCGTAGTTACATACAGCAGACAACCCTTTAGTTCCCCAAGTTACATACCGCAGTTCCCCAGCTGTAGTTACATACAGCAGACAACCCTTTAGTAATGAGTTCCCCGGCCCTAGTTACATACAGCAGACAACCCGTTAGTAATGAGTTCCCCAGCCCTAGGTACATACAGCAGACAACCCTTTAGTAATGAGTTCCCCAGCCCTAGTTACATACCGCAGACAACCCTTTAGTAATGAGTTCCCCAGCCCTAGTTACATACAGCAGACAACCCTTTAGTAATAAATTCCCCAGCACTAGTTACATACAGCAGACAACCCTTTAGTAATGAGTTCCCCAGGAGTAGGTACATACAGCAGACAACCCTTTAGTAATAAGTTCCCCAGCCCTAGTTACATACAGCAGACAACCCTTTAGTAATGAGTTCCTCAGCCCTAGTTACATACAGCAGACAACCCTTTAGTAATGAGTTCCCCAGCCCTAGTTACATACAGCAGACAACCCTTTAGTAATGAGTTCCCCAGCCCTAGTTACATACAGCAGACAACCCTTTAGTAATGAGTTCCCCAGCCCTAGTTACATACAGCAGACAACCCTTTAGTAATGAGTTCCCCAGCCCTAGTTACATACAGCAGACAACCCTTTAGTAATGAGTTCCCCAGCCCTAGTTACATACAGCAGACAACCCTTTAGTAATTAGTTCCCCAGCCCTAGTTACATACAGCAGACAACCCTTTAGTAATGAGTTCCCCAGCCCTAGTTACATACAGCAGACAACCCTTTAGTAATGAGTTCCCCAGCCCTAGTTACATACAGCAGACAACCCTTTAGTAATGAGTTCCCCAGCCCTAGTTACATACAGCAGACAAACCTTTAGTAATAAGTTCCCCAGCCCTAGTTACATACAGCAGACAACCCTTTAGTAATGAGTTCCCCAGCCCTAGTTACATACCGCAGACAACCCTTTAGTAATGAGTTCCCCAGCCCTAGTTACATACAGCAGACAACCCTTTAGTAATGAGTTCCTCAGCCCTAGTTACATACAGCAGACAACCCTTTAGTAATGAGTTCCCCAGCCCTAGTTACATACAGCAGACAACCCTTTAGTAATGAGTTCCCCACATACAGTTACATACAGCAGACAACCCTTTAGTAATGAGTTCCCCAGCCCTAGTTACAAATGAGTTCCCCAGCCCTTTAGTAATGAGTTCCCCAACCCTAGTTACATACAGCAGACAACCCTTTAGTAATGAGTTCCCCAGCCCTAGTTACATACAGCAGACAACCCTTTAGTAATGAGTTCCCCAGCCCTAGTTACATACAGCAGACAACCCTTTAGTAATGAGTTCCCCAGCCCTAGTTACATACAGCAGACAACCCTTTAGTAATGAGTTCCCCAGCCCTAGTTACATACAGCAGACAACCCTTTAGTAATGAGTTCCCCAGCCCTAGTTACATACAGCAGACAACCCTTTAGTAATGAGTTCCCCAGCCCTAGTTACATACAGCAGACAACCCTTTAGTAATGAGTTCCCCAGCCCTAGTTACATACAGCAGACAACCCTTTAGTAATGAGTTCCCCAGCCCTAGTTACATACAGCAGACAACCCTTTAGTAATGAGTTCCCCAGCCCTAGTTACATACAGCAGACAACCCTTTAGTAATGAGTTCCCCAGCTCTAGTTACATACAGCAGACAACCCTTTAGTACTGAGTTCCTCATTGCTAAGAATAATGAATATGACTGCATTTTCTACTGATTATTGTTATCAGGCTGGTTGTATTGGTGCTAGCTAGGTACTAAGCTAAAGCTAGCTACCCCAGAAGTTGCTGTTAAACAAATGATGCTTTATTACCAACGCGGTATTGTTAACACATCGTTCGTGGCCGCTGTTGCAGACTTCTTTGTACAGCTTTGACAGAGCTACTGTATCTCTTTGACACGCAAAGACCCAAACGGCGTTCCGTAGTATGTCGTGAAGCTAATAGCAGTGACACTATTACTGTGTAGCTCCGGTAGGGCAACATCTGAAAAATATCACACTTGGTAGTGTGTACCGGTGCTAGACCAGTCGGCGAAAGACACCCACGACAGGGATCGGTTGAGTCCATTGGGCAGTGAACTCCATTATCTTGGCTTTCATGGTTTTCACCTTTGAGTCGTCTCGCTGAAATTCTTATTCTTTCAAATGACTGCTGGACTTGTTGACTGGTTGATTCACACAGCAGACATTGTGGGCGAGGTTAGGAATGATGTGTTACACTTATAGACACTTATACACTTACATTTTACGTGGCGTCATTACGTCATCTACCTTCGTACAGGCATGCACCTCATCTACATACGTTATACAGGTATGCACCTCATCTACCTACATTATACAGGTATGCACCTCATCTACCTACGTTATACAGGTATGCACCTCATCTACCTACGTTATACAGGTATGCACCTCATCTACCTACGTTATACAGGTATGCACCTCATCTACCTACGTTATACAGGTATGCACCTCATCTACCCACGTTATACAGGTATGCACCTCATCTACCTATGTTATACAGGTATGCACCTCATCTACCTACATTATACAGGTATGTACCTCATCTACCTACGTAATACAGGTATGCACCTCATCTACCTATGTTGTACAGGTATGCACCTCATCTACCTATGTTGTACAGGTATGCACCTCATCTACCTACGTTATACAGGTATGCACCTCATCTACCTACGTTATACAGGTATGCACCTCATCTACCTACGTTATACAGGTATGCACCTCATCTACCTACGTAATACAGGTATGCACCTCATCTACCTATGTTGTACAGGTATGCACCTCATCTACCTACATTATACAGGTATGCACCTCATCTACCTACGTAATACAGGTATGCACCTCATCTACCTATGTTGTACAGGTATGCACCTCATCTACCTACATTATACAGGTATGTACCTCATCTACCTACGTAATACAGGTATGCACCTCATCTACCTATGTTGTACAGGTATGCACCTCATCTACCTACGTTATACAGGTATGCACGGTAGCTTTGACATCAGTTTTTAACATCGCCGTTAAACTAGACATCGGGTCGTTAAACTAGACATCGGGTCGTTAAACTAGACATCGGGTCGTTAAACTAGACATCGGGTCGTTAAACTAGACGTTGGCATTTTTTGCTAATACCGTCCGATTCCGATATGCTCACCGATATATCGTGCATCCCTAGTTATGACATATTATGACATGGTTATAACCGTGTTATAGTGACGCGTGGTGTCAAGTAGTGGGACCACTTTTTCTAATGCTTACCCTATAATAACGCTACAAATCATCACACGATGGCGCATGGTTTGGCTACAAATCATGAAATATATTGACCAATCACAGACAGCAGCCGACAAGTAGAAAAATAGAACTGAATTGAACATGACATTAATTTAAATATGATTTAAATATTCATTTAAATATGATTTAAATATTCATTTAAATATGATTTAAATCGGCCTATAGCCTACTGTTTTATTTTATACAGTCCTCTCGGTTTGAATTTGAAGCATCTTTTTATACTTCGCTTGTTTGAATTCATGGCAGAAACCTTGTCAACTTTGTTTGTTCTGAAGTTATCGGCGGTCACAGAGAGACGGATAAACCGTGTGGTTCTATGTTCAGCAGAGATCTGCTGTGTTTAAAGTGATGCACGAGAGGGAAAGCATCTAACGACGCTCTTACAGTAGCTTTTCAATAACGATGGTTTTGGGGAAACAGCTCAGAGATTGACCGATGCTCCTACGAAGATTCTAACGATGAACTTAAAATGCTTTTGGAAAAACCGGGCCCAGGTTGCTACGGTGCAACGGTCTAAGGCTACGGTCTATACGGTACGGTGATCGAGTTCAATACAGCGCTTTGAATAATAATAAGTCAACACGTTCAATTGAATATCTTGTCAGCGATGCATTCATTATACAGGCTATGATAGGATTCATATTACCTGGTTTTGTAAATAATCAAAGGTGAATTCACCAATCGAGAGTCAATAGGTTACTGTTTTCATACACAGGTAGGACTATATATATATATATATATATATATATATATATATAGTGTTTATTTTGTGGGAAAAAGCGAGAGAAATCTGCACTTACCTGCTGAAAATGGCTTCACAAACCCTCTGTATTAGCGCATGGCACAAGCAGACTCCTATTCTTTCTGGGAAGAATACAATAGCCCTGAAGTAGAGTATTAGTTGACTTCTATCACCTTGGACGTCCGAGCGGCGGGTCGCCGTATCCAGACCGCCTCGTCCTCTGCGACACACCTGGCGTCAAAAGGTCACGCACAGGCTGGCAAAAGTAGAGAGTCGCAGGACCGTAGAAAACAGCGTTTGAACTAAACGGTTACGGTACTTCTATTGCAAATGTGTGGTCTGTTTCGTCTAACTAAGATCCGCCTTACCTCCCTCCCTCTTCCCCTCTCTTTCTCCCCTCCCCTCTGGTCTGCAGGCACCGTCGCCGCTATGGCACCGACGCCCTCTACCGCAATCAGGCCGTTTACGCACGAGCCGTACCGTATTCGGATTAATTGTGTGCAGCCCATGGACCTTGCTACAGGTCCTGAACCGGGAATGCGGAACCGTGGACCCACCGGGTGTGCAGGTTTTCCAGTGGAGGATGCTTAGTGGAGGAGGGTTTATAATAATGTCTGGAACGGAGTAGATGGAATCTAACTAAGAATGGTATTTGATACCATTCCACTGATTCCGCTCCAGCCATTACCAGGAGCCCGTCCTTCCCAATTAAGGTGCCACCAACCTCCTGTGGTTCCAACCCAATAACAAACATGTTCCAGCCAATGAAGAACTGACTGGCTGAATCAGGTGTTCATAAGAATGGAAGGTTTTCGTTGAATCAACGTTGTTTCCACATCATTTCAATTCAATTTCGTTGAACCAACGATGAATAGACGTTGTCTTGACGTCTGTGCCCAGTGGGGTAGATGAAACATGTCTCTATGGCTGCATTTACACAGGCAACTTCCCAATGAACGTTATGGGCCCAGTTTCCCAGAAGCATTTTAAGGCTAAATGTATCGCTAAATGTACCTCTATAGGAGAATCATTTCATCTCTGCGCTGTTTCCTAAAACCATCTTTATTAATGTTGCACTTGAAAACGCGCATCTGCCTCCACTTGTAGAACAGCTAAATGCTTCTTTAGAGGATTTTTTTGTGCCGTGCCGCGTCACTTTATACACAAAAGCCTCCGATAAACATAGATTTATAGGGTTTATCCGTGTCTTCTCTGTGACCCCCGATAACCTCAGAACAAAGTTAACTCCATATACAAGTTGCCAGTGTCTTTGAAATTCATACTAACAAGTAACATAAACACAATGCATCAAAGTAAAACCCAGATGACTGCATTCAAATATAAATACATGTTCAATCAATTGATTTACCTGGGTTACTCTGTCATTTGATTTACCTGGGTTACTCTGTCATTTGATTTACCTGGGTTACTCTGTCAGTTGATTTACCTGGGTTACTCTGTCATTTGATTTACCTGGGTTACTCTGTCATTTGATTTACCTGGGTTACTCTGTCATTTGATTTACCTGGGTTACTCTGTCATTTGATTTACCTGGGTTACTCTGTCATTTGATTTACCTGGGATACTCTGTCATTTGATTTACCTGGGTTACTCTGTCATTTGATTTACCTGGGTTACTCTGTCATTTGATTTACCTGGGTTACTCTGTCAATTGATTTACCTGGGTTACTCTGTCAATTGATTTACCTGGGTTACTCTGTCATTTGATTTACCTGGGTTACTCTGTCATTTGATTTACCTGGGTTACTCTGTCATTTGATTTACCTGGGTTACTCTGTCATTTGATTTACCTGGGTTACTCTGTCATTTGATTTACCTGGGTTACTCTGTCATTTGATTTACCTGGGTTACTCTGTCATTTGATTTACCTGGGTTACTCTGTCATTTGATTTACCTGGGTTACTCTGTCATTTGATTTACCTGGGTTACTCTGTCATTTGATTTACCTGGGTTACTCTGTCATTTGATTTACCTGGGTTACTCTGTCATTTGATTTACCTGGGTTACTCTGTCATTTGATTTACCTGGGTTACTCTGTCATTTGATTTACCTGGGTTACTCTGTCATTTGATTTACCTGGGTTACTCTGTCATTTGATTTACCTGGGTTACTCTGTCATTTGATTTACCTGGGATACTCTGTCATTTGATTTACCTGGGTTACTCTGTCATTTGATTTACCTGGGTTACTCTGTCATTTGATTTACCTGGGTTACTCTGTCATTTGATTTACCTGGGTTACTCTGTCATTTGATTTACCTGGGTTACTCTGTCATTTGATTTACCTGGGTTACTCTGTCATTTGATTTACCTGGGTTACTCTGTCATTTGATTTACCTGGGTTACTCTGTCATTTGATTTACCTGGGTTACTCTGTCATTTGATTTACCTGGGTTACTCTGTCATTTGATTTACCTGGGTTACTCTGTCATTTGATTTACCTGGGTTACTCTGTCATTTGATTTACCTGGGTTACTCTGTCATTTGATTTACCTGGGTTACTCTGTCATTTGATTTACCTGGGTTACTCTGTCATTTGATTTACCTGGGTTACTCTGTCATTTGATTTACCTGGGTTACTCTGTCATTTGATTTACCTGGGTTACTCTGTCATTTGATTTACCTGGGTTACTCTGTCATTTGATTTACCTGGGTTACTCTGTCATTTGATTTACCTGGGTTACTCTGTCATTTGACTTACCTGGGTTACTCTGTCATTTGATTTACCTGGGTTACTCTGTCATTTGATTTACCTGGGTTACTCTGTCATTTGATTTACCTGGGTTACTCTGTCATTTGATTTACCTGGGTTACTCTGATTTACCTGGGTTACTCTGTCATTTGATTTACCTGGGTTACTCTGTCATTTGATTTACCTGGGTTACTCTGTCATTTGATTTACCTGGGTTACTCTGTCATTTGATTTACCTGGGTTACTCTGTCATTTGATTTACCTGGGTTACTCTGTCATTTGATTTACCTGGGTTACTCTGTCATTTGATTTACCTGGGTTACTCTGTCATTTGATTTACCTGGGTTACTCTGTCATTTGATTTACCTGGGTTACTCTGTCATTTGATTTACCTGGGTTACTCTGTCATTTGATTTACCTGGGTTACTCTGTCATTTGATTTACCTGGGTTACTCTGTCATTTGATTTACCTGGGTTACTCTGTCATTTGATTTACCTGGGTTACTCTGTCATTTGATTTACCTGGGTTACTCTGTCATTTGATTTACCTGGGTTACTCTGTCATTTGATTTACCTGGGTTACTCTGTCATTTGATTTACCTGGGTTACTCTGTCATTTGATTTACCTGGGTTACTCTGTCATTTGATTTACCTGGGTTACTCTGTCATTTGATTTACCTGGGTTACTCTGTCATTTGATTTACCTGGGTTACTCTGTCATTTGATTTACCTGGGTTACTCTGTCATTTGATTTACCTGGGTTACTCTGTCATTTGATTTACCTGGGTTACTCTGTCATTTGATTTACCTGGGTTACTCTGTCAATTGATTTACCTGGGTTACTCTGTCATTTGATTTACCTGGGTTACTCTGTCATTTGATTTACCTGGGTTACTCTGTCATTTGATTTACCTGGGTTACTCTGTCATTTGATTTACCTGGGTTACTCTGTCATTTGATTTACCTGGGTTACTCTGTCATTTGATTTACCTGGGTTACTCTGTCATTTGATTTACCTGGGTTACTCTGCCATTTGATTTACCTGGGTTACTCTGTCATTTGATTTACCTGGGTTACTCTGTCATTTGATTTACCTGGGTTACTCTGTCAATTGATTTACCTGGGTTACTCTGTCATTTGATTTACCTGGGTTACTCTGTCATTTGATTTACCTGGGTTACTCTGTCATTTGATTTACCTGGGTTACTCTGTCATTTGATTTACCTGGGTTACTCTGTCATTTGATTTACCTGGGTTACTCTGTCATTTGATTTACCTGGGTTACTCTGTCATTTGATTTACCTGGGTTACTCTGTCATTTGATTTACCTGGGTTACTCTGTCATTTGACTTACCTGGGTTACTCTGTCATTTGATTTACCTGGGTTACTCTGTCATTTGATTTACCTGGGTTACTCTGTCATTTGATTTACCTGGGTTACTCTGTCATTTGATTTACCTGGGTTACTCTGTCATTTGATTTACCTGGGTTACTCTGTCATTTGATTTACCTGGGTTACTCTGTCATTTGATTTACCTGGGTTACTCTGTCATTTGATTTACCTGGGTTACTCTGTCATTTGATTTACCTGGGTTACTCTGTCATTTGATTTACCTGGGTTACTCTGTCATTTGTTGCAATTTATTTCGTGTGTAGCCTCACATGTGCGCAATGAAGCGTCAAATCGGGGATTTAGTGACGTTTTATTGGGTAGCCGAAACATGAAAATAAACCACCTCAGTATTTTCCAACGCAGGTGGTAATATCTCTCTAGGCGCAGATCCGTCTTCAGTTTTTAATGTTAACATCATTTAACGAGGCAAGTCAGTTAAGAACAAATTCTTATTTACAATGACGGCCTACCGGGGGGAACAGTGGCTTAACTGTCTTGTTCAGTAGCAGAAGGACAGATTTATACCTCGTCAGCTCAGGGATTCGATCCAGCAACCTTTCGGTTACTGACCCTCTAACCACTCGGCTACCTGCTGCCCCAAAATATTGTTAAATAATGATATTTATATTATATATAATAATTCTAACTATATTAAGGAAAGATTTGAATGGAGATGGCTGATCCGAGAGTAGCACTGGCTTTCTTTCAATCCTTTCAGTCTGGACACATGATCCAATGGCGCCCTTAGCGACGGGTAGTTACCCTTAGCGACGGGTAGTTACCCTTGGCAACGGGTAGTTAGCTCTGCGTGTTTTTTTGGGAAACGCATGTTACATCTTCGCTGTTGAGGGAGGAAATATGCATCACTAAAACATTGGAGAAACCGGGCCCTGGACACACACGTTCCATCTTTTATAGTAACAATATAATACCACTAGAGGTCCTCATCACATCACAGTAAGTAGAGGTCCTCATCACAGTAAGTAGAGGTCCACATCACAGTAAGTAGAGGTCCTCATCACATCACAGTAAGTAGATGGTTCTCATCACATCACAGTAAGTAGAGGTCCTCATCACATCACAGTAAGTAGAGATCCTCATCACATCACAGTAAGTAGAGGTCCTCATCACATCACAGTAAGTAGAGGTCCTCATCACATCACAGTAAGTAGAGGTCCCCATCACATCACAGTAAGTAGAGATCCTCATCACAGTAAGTAGAGGTCCTCATCACAGTAAGTAGAGGTCCTCATCACAGTAAGTAGAGGTCCTCATCACATCACAGTAAGTAGAGGTCCTCATCACATCACAGTAAGTAGAGGTCCTCATCACATCACAGTAAGTAGAGGTCCTCATCACATCACAGTAGAGACCATCAACCTATCATAACTGTAGAGGGCTAGAGGCAGGGTTCAACCATAGACCTATCATAACTGTAGAGGGCTAGAGACAGGGTTCAACCATAGACCATGTCAACTGTAGAGGGCTAGAGGCAGGGTTCAACCATAGACCTATCATAACTGTAGAGGGCTAGAGGCAGGGTTCAACCATAGACCTATCATAACTGTAGAGGGCTAGAGACAGGGTTCAAACATAGACCATGTCAACTGTAGAGGGCTAGAGGCAGGGTTCAACCATAGACCTATCATAACTGTAGAGGGCTAGAGGCAGGGTTCAACCATAGACCTATCATAACTGTAG
The DNA here is from genome assembly GCF_045791955.1 of Oncorhynchus clarkii lewisi. Taxonomy (NCBI): domain Eukaryota; kingdom Metazoa; phylum Chordata; class Actinopteri; order Salmoniformes; family Salmonidae; genus Oncorhynchus; species Oncorhynchus clarkii. Next base: position 33,490,628 of record NC_092179.1, on the reverse strand, counting down.
AGGGCTAGAGACAGGGTTCAACCATAGACCATGTCAACTGTAGAGGGCTAGAGGCAGGGTTGAACCATAGACCTATCATAACCGTAGAGGGCTAGAGGCAGGGTTCAACCATAGACCATGTCAACTGTAGAGGGCTAGAGGCAGGGTTCAACCATAGACCTATCATAACTGTAGAGGGCTAGAGGCAGGGTTCAACCATAGACCATGTCAACTGTAGAGGGCTAGAGGCAGGGTTCAACCATAGACCTATCATAACTGTAGAGGGCTAGAGGCAGGGTTCAACCATAGACCTATCATAACTGTAGAGGGCTAGAGGCAGGGTTCAACCATAGACCATGTCAACTGTAGAGGGCTAGAGGCAGGGTTCAACCATAGACCTATCATAACTGTAGAGGGCTAGAGGCAGGGTTCAACCATAGACCTGTCATAACTGTAGAGGGCTAGAGGCAGGGTTCAACCATAGACCTATCATAACTGTAGAGGGCTAGAGGCAGGGTTCAACCATAGACCTATCATAACTGTAGAGGGCTAGAGGCAGGGTTCAACCATAGACCTATCATAACTGTAGAGGGCTAGAGGCAGGGTTCAACCATAGACCTATCATAACTGTAGAGGGCTAGAGGCAGGGTTCAACCATAGACCTATCATAACTGTAGAGGGCTAGAGGCAGGGTTCAACCATAGACCTATCATAACTGTAGAGGGCTAGAGGCAGGGTTCAACCATAGACCTATCATAACTGTAGAGGGCTAGAGGCAGGGTTCAACCATAGACCATGTCAACTGTAGAGGGCTAGAGGCAGGGTTCAACCATAGACCTATCATAACTGTAGAGGGCTAGAGGCAGGGTTCAACCATAGACCTATCATAACTGTAGAGGGCTAGAGGCAGGGGTCAACCATAGACCTATCATAACTGTAGAGGGCTAGAGGCAGGGTTCAACCATAGACCTATCATAACTGTAGAGGGCTAGAGGCAGGGTTCAACCATAGACCTATCATAACTGTAGAGGGCTAGAGGCAGGGTTCAACCATAGACCATGTCAACTGTAGAGGGCTAGAGGCAGGGTTCAACCATAGACCTATCATAACTGTAGAGGGCTAGAGGCAGGGTTCAACCATAGACCATGTCAACTGTAGAGGGCTAGAGGCAGGGTTCAACCATAGACCTATCATAACTGTAGAGGGCTAGAGGCAGGGTTCAACCATAGACCATGTCAACTGTAGAGGGCTAGAGGCAGGGTTCAACCATAGACCATGTCAACTGTAAAGGGCTAGAGGCAGGGTTCAACCATAGACCATGTCAACTGTAGAGGGCTAGAGGCAGGGTTCAACCATAGACCTATCATAACTGTAGAGGGCTAGAGGCAGGGTTCAACCATAGACCATGTCAACTGTAGAGGGCTAGAGGCAGGGTTCAACCATAGACCTATCATAACTGTAGAGGGCTAGAGGCAGGGTTCAACCATAGACCTATCATAACTGTAGAGGGCTAGAGGCAGGGTTCAACCATAGACCTATCATAACTGTAGAGGGCTAGAGGCAGGGTTCAACCATAGACCATGTCAACTGTAGAGGGCTAGAGGCAGGGTTCAACCATAGACCTATCATAACTGTAGAGGGCTAGAGGCAGGGTTCAACCATAGACCTATCATAACTGTAGAGGGCTAGAGGCAGGGTTCAACCATAGACCTATCATAACTGTAGAGGGCTAGAGGCAGGGTTCAACCATAGACCTATCATAACTGTAGAGGGCTAGAGGCAGGGTTCAACCATAGACCTATCATAACTGTAGAGGGCTAGAGGCAGGGTTCAACCATAGACCTATCATAACTGTAGAGGGCTAGAGGCAGGGTTAAACCATAGACCATGTCAACTGTAGAGGGCTAGAGGCAGGGTTCAACCATAGACCATGTCAACTGTAGAGGGCTAGAGGCAGGGTTCAACCATAGACCATGTCAACTGTAGAGGGCTAGAGGCAGGGTTCAACCATAGACCTATCATAACTGTAGAGGGCTAGAGGCAGGGTTCAACCATAGACCTATCATAACTATAGAGGGCTAGAGGCAGGGTTCAACCATAGACCTATCATAACTGTAGAGGGCTAGAGGCAGGGTTCAACCATAGACCATGTCAACTGTAGAGGGCTAGAGGCAGGGTTCAACCATAGACCTATCATAACTGTAGAGGGCTAGAGGCAGGGTTCAACCATAGACCTATCATAACTGTAGAGGGCTAGAGGCAGGGTTCAACCATAGACCACGTCAACTGTAAAGGGCTAGAGGCAGGGTTCAACCATAGACCATGTCAACTGTAGAGGGCTAGAGGCAGGGTTCAACCATAGACCTATCATAACTGTAGAGGGCTAGAGGCAGGGTTCAACCATAGACCTATCATAACTGTAGAGGGCTAGAGGCAGGGTTCAACCATAGACCTATCATAACTGTAGAGGGTTAGAGGCAGGGTTCAACCTTAGACCTATCATAACTGTAGAGGGCTAGAGGCAGGGTTCAACCATAGACCTATCATAACTGTAGAGGGCTAGAGGCAGGGTTCAACCATAGACCTATCATAACTGTAGAGGGCTAGAGGCAGGGTTCAACCATAGACCTATCATAACTGTAGAGGGCTAGAGGCAGGGTTCAACCATAGACCATGTCAACTGTAGAGGGCTAGAGGCAGGGTTCAACCATAGACCTATCATAACTGTAGAGGGCTAGAGGCAGGGTTCAACCATAGACCATGTCAACTGTAGAGGGCTAGAGGCAGGGTTCAACCATAGACCATGTCAACTGTAGAGGGCTAGAGGCAGGGTTCAACCATAGACCTATCATAACTGTAGAGGGCTAGAGGCAGGGTTCAACCATAGACCTATCATAACTGTAGAGGGCTAGAGGCAGGGTTCAACCATAGACCTATCATAACTGTAGAGGGCTAGAGGCAGGGTTCAACCATAGACCACGTCAACTGTAAAGGGCTAGAGGCAGGGTTCAACCATAGACCATGTCAACTGTAGAGGGCTAGAGGCAGGGTTCAACCATAGACCTATCATAACTGTAGAGGGCTAGAGGCAGGGTTCAACCATAGACCTATCATAACTGTAGAGGGCTAGAGGCAGGGTTCAACCATAGACCTATCATAACTGTAGAGGGTTAGAGGCAGGGTTCAACCTTAGACCTATCATAACTGTAGAGGGCTAGAGGCAGGGTTCAACCATAGACCTATCATAACTGTAGAGGGCTAGAGGCAGGGTTCAACCATAGACCTATCATAACTGTAGAGGGCTAGAGGCAGGGTTCAACCATAGACCTATCATAACTGTAGAGGGCTAGAGGCAGGGTTCAACCATAGACCATGTCAACTGTAGAGGGCTAGAGGCAGGGTTCAACCATAGACCTATCATAACTGTAGAGGGCTAGAGGCAGGGTTCAACCATAGACCATGTCAACTGTAGAGGGCTAGAGGCAGGGTTCAACCATAGACCATGTCAACTGTAGAGGGCTAGAGGCAGGGTTCAACCATAGACCATGTCAACTGTAGAGCCTCAAGAGGTGCTGAATGATTCATACTGTAAAGTGTTGTTCATGGCTTTGTCCCAGGCCTGTAGGATGGACGGTGAAGAAAACTCATCTTCCTGGACATTGATCATGAAAAAGATTGTATTACAGAGGTTAAAGTTCAGCGTGTCAATGTTAGAAAATAAACCACATGTTGTGTACCGTTTCAGATTTTATTTCAACAGTCAACATACATCTACTGCTTATCAGCTTCATCCAAATGTCCACATTGTCTGTTGTAAAACGAGCTACATTCTGACACAGCAACAACAACCCCATAACAGACCTACTATCTCTCACACACGTCCACACACTGTGGGAGCTGAACAGCCGCATGTCTCAGGTCAGGGTTCAGGTCTGGGTCAGGACCACTGGTCTCAGGTCAGGACCACTGATCTCAGGTCAGGGTTCAGGCCAGGGATGGGACCACTGACCTCACGACAAGGTTCAGGTCTGGGATGGGACCACTGGTCTCAGGTCAGGGTTCAGGTCTGGGTCAGGACCACTGGTCTCAGGTCAGGGATGGGACCTCTGACCTCAGGACAAGGTTCAGGTCTGGGATGGGACCACTGGTCTCAGGTCAGGGTTCAGGTCTGGGTCAGGACCACTGGTCTCAGGCCAGGGATGGGACCACTGACCTCAGGTCAGGGTTCAGGTCAGGGATGGGACCACTGGTCTCAGGACAGGGTTCAGGTCAGAACTTATTCAAAGCCTTTACCACAGGTATCAGTCATTACATCATTATATCATTCCTTTACCACAGGTATCAGTCATTTCATCATTCCTTTACCACAGGTATCAGTCATTATATCATTCCTTTACCACAGGTATCAGTCATTACATCATTCCTTTACCACAGGTATCAGTCATTATATCATTCCTTTACCACAGGTATCAGTCATTATATCATTCCTTTACCACAGGTATAAGTCATTACATCATTCCTTTACCACAGGTATCAGTCATTATATCATTCCTTTACCACAGGTATCAGTCATTATATCATTCCTTTACCACAGGTATCAGTCATTTCATCATTATATCATTCCTTTACCACAGGTATCAGTCATTACATCATTACATCATTCCTTTACCACAGGTATCAGTCATTATATCATTCCTTTACCACAGGTATCAGTCATTATATCATTCCTTTACCACAGGTATCAGTCATTACATCATTCCTTTACCACAGGTATCAGTCATTATATCATTCCTTTACCACAGGTATCAGTCATTATATCATTCCTTTACCACAGGTATCAGTCATTACATCATTCCTTTACCACAGGTATCAGTCATTACATCATTACATCATTCCTTTACCACAGGTATCAGTCATTATATCATTCCTTTACCACAGGTATCAGTCATTACATCATTCCTTTACCACAGGTATCAGTCATTACATCATTATATCATTCCTTTACCACAGGTATCAGTCATTATATCATTCCTTTACCACAGGTATCAGTCATTACATCATTCCTTTACCACAGGTATCAGTCATTACATAATTCCTTTACCACAGGTATCAGTCATTATATCATTCCTTTACCACAGGTATCAGTCATTACATAATTCCTTTACCACAGGTATCAGTCATTACATAATTCCTTTACCACAGGTATCAGACAAAACCCACAACCACACCGTTCGTTAATAATATATCATATAGCGCTTTAATCCAAAGTGATTTACAGTCATGCGTGCGTACATTTTACGTCTGGGCTGCCCCGGGAATCGAACCTACAACCCTGGGGTACAAGCACCATGCTCTACCAACTGAGCTGTTCGGGAACTGTTCGGGAACTGTTCGGTAGCTGTTCGGGAGCTGTTCGGTAGCTGTTCGGGAACTGTTCGGTAGCTGTTCGGGAACTGTTCGGGAGCTGTTCGGGAACTGTTCGGGAGCTGTTCGGTAGCTGTTCGGGAACTGTTCGGTAGCTGTTCGGGAACTGTTCGGGAACTGTTCGGGAGCTGTTCGGGAACTGTTCGGGAGCTGTTCGGGAACTGTTCGGGAACTGTTCGGGAACTGTTCAGTTGTTCCAGCATCTTTTCTTGCTGCTCAAATAAGACCTGAGATTTGAATTGTCAATCAGAAGAAGACAGAGGAACAGGAGAAGCCTCTAATTTGGATGTGTGAGGTATTGGATGATTTGACACAGGGCTATCAAGGATCTCTGATCGCGTTCTTCATAACGCTTCATAAAGACTTCTTAAGGCTTCATAAAGACTTCATAAGGCTTCATAGAGGCTTCATAAGGCTTCATAGAGACTTCTTAAGGCTTCATAAAGACTTCACAAGGCTTCATAAAGACTTCTTAAGGCTTCATAAAGACTCCTTAAGGCTTCATAAAGACTCCTTAAGGCTTCATAAAGACTTCTTAAGGCTTCATAAAGACTTCATAAGGCTTCATAGAGACTTCATAAGGCTTCATAAAGACTTTATAAGGCTTCATAAAAGCTCCATGAATCCAACGTCAGGCAGACATCTACTGCTCCTTGACGACGATCATCAACATTCAGAAATAAATGAAAACGATGAACACTCATCCAAACAAAAGACTCAGTTTGTCTCAGTCCTCTCAGAGTTCACCTCATCATCACATTCATCATCGTCACACAGCTGCTTTCTGCTTCCAGGTCAAAGTTCAACTACATTAATGCCAACTGTTGCGACACAAGTACACATAGAGCCGCTTAAATCAACTCAAGGTTCAAGTCCCTAGTGGGATAATAAGATGGGTCCATAACAAGTCTTTCCCCTCAACATGGGTCTGATCTGAGGAGGTTATACTCCCTAGAACGGTCGTCTCCATTCAAATCAATGATTCCGTAAGGGGTGGACTGGAGGCCATATTGAATGTCCCTCTCAGGACACCTCTATGACCTCCATGCTTCCTGAGAAGCTGCTGTGACTCCCCATCTCCTCCCTGGATCTAGTCTCGCCTCCTCCTCTCATCCTGTCTCCGAGTTCCATCTGACAGCTCCGTCTCTTCAGCTGCTTCTCCAAGGTGCTCTCCTCGTGCCAGCTCCTCCGTGAGTCCCCGTGGTCGCCGCTCCGCTGCCGCCCGCGCCGCCGCACCTCCTCCAACCCCTGACTCACGCTGTACGCCGCCACGCTGCCACCCCCCAGAATGTTAGCCCCGCCTCCTAAGATGGCGGAGGTGGAGTAGAAGTGGTGTGACTCGGAGAGGTACCATCCCCCCGACGACACAGTGACGGGACCCAATAGGATGTCAGAGTGCCAGCCCTTCAGGGCGGAGCCTAGGTTAGGGGCGGGCTTGGACAGGTGCTGCTGGGAACGCGATAGGCCGAAGAGGAAGCCAGTGGTGTGAGGGGTGTGGTTAGAGTTCTCCTCCATACTGCCACTACGGTGGAGCTGCTGGGAACAGGAGAAGGGAGGTGGAGGAGGCTTAGCCTGGCTGGGCTGCTTCATGCTGGGCTGGTTGGAGGTGGTAGTGGTGCTGGTAGTGGTGGAGACTACAGGAGCAGCAGTGGGAGCTGCAGACGTATCAGCAGGGTCTGCGGGACCGTCGTCCTGCTCCTTGTCAGGGCTCGGCTCAGGTGTAGACTGCTCTGACATCTCCTTCACAGGAGAGAACTGATACGGTTTCCCTGCAGGCTCCTTGAAGCTCACGGATGGGTTATAATAGTCTTGGGCTCCAGGGTGGGATGTAGGGTGGGGGTACGGCCTCATGGGGGCGCTGCTGCAGCCTCCTGGCTCCCTGTACGACTTGATGTCCAGAGAGAAGGACCTTTTCAGCCGGGCAGCGCTGTCCTCCGTCCCCTGGTCCAGCTGAAGGCCTTGGAGCCCCTGGAGAGCCTGGGCCAGGAGCCTCTCCTCTGGAGGCCAGGGGGCCAGGACACACGGCAGAGTCAGGGGCTCCAGCAGGGCCAGGGCAGGGTCTGGGAGGCTGGGAGTAGGGTTAGGGGGGTCGTGCTCTAGTGGGGGGTGGAGGAGAGGAGAGGTTTTGACCCCGGTGGTTTCTCTGATCTCCGACCTTCCAGGAGTCTTGATCTTCTTTTCAAAGTCCAGCAGCTGACCCAGGAAGTTGAAGTTAGGAGAGATGGTGGGCCTCTTCTCCTTCACGAACCTGTAGAGGAAAGACAGAAACATACAGGACATCAGTAGAGATGCTGTAACACACTGGGTTGTTACAGAGTTGGGAAAACCTAGAGGGTCAAGACAGGGGACATTTATAACTGTAACACAGGACATCAGTAGAGATGCTGTAACACACTGGGTTGTTACAGAGTTGGGAAAACCTAGAGGGTCAAGACAGGGGACATTTATAACTGTAACACAGGACATCAGTAGAGATGCTGCTGAGGTTACCATCACAGCCATCATTACAGCCCTCCACAGTGCAGTGTCTTCATTCAGGATGACAAGCTGGGCCTTTCATGTGGTCATGTGACACACAGTGTTGTTTAATCAGGGGTCATGTGACACACAGTGTTGTTTAATCAGGGGTCATGTGACACACAGTGTTGTTTAATCAGGAGTCATGTGAAGATGGGTTCATTAAGACAGACAGGAAGAGGGGGTATCCTCTTAGTTACGGAGAACTTGCAGGGGGGTGGTTGCTGAGTGGTCAAGTCCATAAGCAGGAAGGTGACGTGTACATGAGGCCTTGTGCCTTATTATGGTCCTACAGGGTTCAATCATCTCACCTGTAAGCTTCGTCTAGTGACATGTCCATCCTCGTCATGATGTAAGCGATAGCGATGGTTGCCGAGCGGGAGATGCCAGCCAGACAGTGGACCAGCACACAGGCGTTGGAGGCTTTGGCCTTTTCTATGAACTCTACAGATCTGTCCAACCAGGGGAGGATCTTCTCGCAGAAGCTGTCGTTGACAGGGACTCGCAGGAAGTGAGACTCAGGGATGTAGTCTGGTTTGGGACATGTGTTACTGGCATTCAGGACGTACGCTATCTCATTCTGCTGCATCACTTCCTGCAGAGGAGGGAGGAATACAGCTGGTTAGAATGCTTTACACACATCACTTCCTGCAGAGGAGGGAGGAATACAGCTGGTTAGAATGCTTTACACACATCACTTCCTGCAGAGGAGGGAGGAATACAGCTGGTTAGAATGCTTTACACACATCACTTCCTGCAGAGGAGGGAGGAATACAGCTGGTTAGAATGCTTTACACACATCACTTCCTGCAGAGGAGGGAGGAATACAGCTGGTTAGAATGCTTTACACACATCACTTCCTGCAGAGGAGGGAGGAATACAGCTGGTTAGAACGCTTTACACACATCACTTCCTGCAGAGGATGGAGGAATACAGCTGGTTAGAATGCTTTACACACATCACTTCCTGCAGAGGAGGGAGGAATACAGCTGGTTAGAATGCTTTACACACATCACTTCCTGCAGAGGAGGGAGGAATACAGCTGGTTAGAATGCTTTACACACATCACTTCCTGCAGAGGAGGGAGGAATACAGCTGGTTAGAATGCTTTACACACATCACTTCCTGCAGAGGAGGGAGGAATACAGCTGGTTAGAATGCTTTACACACATCACTTCCTGCAGAGGAGGGAGGAATACAGCTGGTTAGAATGCTTTACACACATCACTTCCTGCAGAGGAGGGAGGAATACAGCTGGTTAGAATGCTTTACACACATCACTTCCTGCAGAGGAGGGAGGAATACAGCTGGTTAGAACGCTTTACACACATCACTTCCTGCAGAGGATGGAGGAATACAGCTGGTTAGAATGCTTTACACACATCACTTCCTGCAGAGGAGGGAGGAATACAGCTGGTTAGAATGCTTTACACACATCACTTCCTGCAGAGGAGGGAGGAATACAGCTGGTTAGAATGCTTTACACACATCACTTCCTGCAGAGGAGGGAGGAATACAGCTGGTTAGAATGCTTTACACACATCACTTCCTGCAGAGGAGGGAGGAATACAGCTGGTTAGAATGCTTTACACACATCACTTCCTGCAGAGGAGGGAGGAATACAGCTGGTTAGAACGCTTTACACACATCACTTCCTGCAGAGGAGGGAGGAATACAGCTGGTTAGAATGCTTTACACACATCACTTCCTGCAGAGGAGGGAGGAATACAGCTGGTTAGAATGCTTTACACACATCACTTCCTGCAGAGGAGGGAGGAATACAGCTGGTTAGAATGCTTTACACACATCACTTCCTGCAGAGGAGGGAGGAATACAGCTGGTTAGAATGCTTTACACACATCACTTCCTGCAGAGGAGGGAGGAATACAGCTGGTTAGAATGCTATAATATATAGTAATATATCTAATACCTTGTTGAGTACGTCTCTCTGACAGCCCAGGTAGAGGTGAGGCAGGATGCGTGTTGGCCCAGAGGTGTTGAGGGGCAGGCAGGGCTGAGAGAGGCAGGTGGGGACCAGGCAGGACGTGGCCAGAAGAGCCTTACCTTCACATAGACCTGGAAACAGCTGGGAAAACGCTGAGAAACCACCTGAAGACAGACACACAGAAACATCCCAATCAAATAAAGGAAGACAGAGGTTACTGTATTAGAGACACTAGAGGTTACTGTATTAGAGAACCTAGAGATTACTGTATTAGAGACACTAGAGATTACTGTATTAGAGATACTAGAGGTTACTGTATTAGAGATACTAGAGGTTACTGTATTAGAGACACTAGAGGTTACTGTATTAGAGACACTAGAGGTTACTGTATTAGAGAACCTAGAGATTACTGTATTAGAGACACTAGAGATTACTGTATTAGAGACACTAGAGATTACTGTATTAGAGATACTAAAGGTTACTGTATTAGAGAACCTAGAGATTACTGTATTAGAGAACCTAGAGGTTACTGTATTAGAGACACTAGAGGTTACTGTATTAGAGACACTAGAGATTACTGTATTAGAGAACCTAGAGGTTACTGTATTAGAGAACCTAGAGGTTACTGTATTAGAGACACTAGAGATTACTGTATTAGAGACACTAGAGGTTACTGTATTAGAGACACTAGAGATTACTGTATTAGAGACACTAGAGATTACTGTATTAGAGTTACTAGAGGTTACTGTATTAGAGTTACTAGAGGTTACTGTATTAGAGACACTAGAGGTTACTGTATTAGAGACACTAGAGATTACTGTATTAGAGACACTAGAGATTACTGTATTAGAGTTACTAGAGGTTACTGTATTAGAGTTACTAGAGGTTACTGTATTAGAGACACTAGAGGTTACTGTATTAGAGACACTAGAGGTTACTGTATTAGAGACACTAGAGATTACTGTATTAGAGATACTAAAGGTTACTGTATTAGAGATACTAGAGGTTACTGTATTAGAGATACTAAAGGTTACTGTATTAGAGATACTAGAGGTTACTGTATTAGAGATACTAGAGGTTACTGTATTAGAGAACCTAGAGGTTACTGTATTAGAGATACTAGAGATTACTATATTAGAGATACTAAAGGTTACTCTATTAGAGATACTAAAGGTTACTGTATTAGAGATACTAGAGGTTACTGTATTAGAGATACTAGAGGTTACTGTATTAGAGATACTAGAGGTTACTGTATTAGAGAACCTAGAGGTTACTGTATTAGAGATACTAGAGGTTACTGTATTAGAGAACCTAGAGATTACTGTAATAGAGATACTAGAGGTTACTGTATTAGATATACTAGAGGTTACTGTATTAGAGATACTAGAGGTTACTGTATTAGAGAACCTAGAGGTTACTGTATTAGAGATACTAGAGGTTACTGTATTAGAGATACTAGAGGTTACTGTATTAGAGATACTAGAGGTTACTGTATTAGAGAACCTAGAGATTACTGTATTAGAGATACTAGAGGTTACTGTATTAGAGATACTAGAGGTTACTGTATTAGAGATACTAGAGGTTACTGTATTAGAGAACCTAGAGGTTACTGTATTAGAGACACTAGAGGTTACTGTATTAGAGAACCTAGAGGTTACTGTATTAGAGATCCTAGAGGTTACTGTATTAGAGACACTAGAGGTTACTGTATTAGAGACACTAGAGGTTACTGTATTAGAGATACTAGAGGTTACTGTATTAGAGACACTAGAGGTTACTGTATTAGAGACACTAGAGGTTACTGTATTAGAGATACTAGAGGTTACTGTATTAGAGATACTAGAGGTTACTGTATTAGAGACACTAGAGGTTACTGTATTAGAGATACTAGAGGTTACTGTATTAGAGACACTAGAGGTTACTGTATTAGAGATACTAGAGGTTACTGTATTAGAGATACTAGAGGTTACTGTATTAGAGATACTAGAGGTTACTGTATTAGAGATACTAGAGGTTACTGTATTAGAGATACTAGAGGTTACTGTATTAGAGATACTAGAGGTTACTGTATTAGAGATACTAGAGGTTACTGTATTAGAGAACCTAGAGGTTACTGTATTAGAGATACTAGAGGTTACTGTATTAGAGATACTAGAGGTTACTGTATTAGAGATACTAGAGGTTACTGTATTAGAGATACTAGAGGTTACTGTATTAGAGATACTAGAGGTTACTGTATTAGAGATACTAGAGGTTACTGTATTAGAGAACCTAGAGGTTACTGTATTAGAGACACTAGAGGTTACTGTATTAGAGACACTAGAGGTTACTGTATTAGAGATACTAGAGGTTACTGTATTAGAGATACTAGAGGTTACTGTATTAGAGATACTAGAGGTTACTGTATTAGAGATACTAGAGATTACTGTATTAGAGATACTAGAGGTTACTGTATTAGAGACACTAGAGGTTACTGTATTAGAGATACTAGAGGTTACTGTATTAGAGACACTAGAGATTACTGTATTAGAGATACTAGAGGTTACTGTATTAGAGACACTAGAGGTTACTGTATTAGAGATACTAGAGGTTACTGTATTAGAGACACTAGAGGCTACTGTATTAGAGATACTAGAGGTTACTGTATTAGAGATACTAAAGGTTACTGTATTAGAGACACTAGAGATTACTGTATTAGAGATACTAGAGGTTACTGTATTAGAGATACTAGAGGTTACTGTATTAGAGATACTAGAGGTTACTGTATTAGAGATACTAGAGGTTACTGTATTAGAGACACTAGAGGTTACTGTATTAGAGACACTAGAGGTTACTGTATTAGAGATACTAGAGGTTACTGTATTAGAGATACTAGAGGTTACTGTATTAGAGAACCTAGAGGTTACTGTATTAGAGATACTAGAGGTTACTGTATTAGAGAACCTAGAGATTACTGTAATAGAGATACTAGAGGTTACTGTATTAGATATACTAGAGGTTACTGTATTAGAGATACTAGAGGTTACTGTATTAGAGAACCTAGAGGTTACTGTATTAGAGATACTAGAGGTTACTGTATTAGAGATACTAGAGGTTACTGTATTAGAGATACTAGAGGTTACTGTATTAGAGAACCTAGAGATTACTGTATTAGAGATACTAGAGGTTACTGTATTAGAGATACTAGAGGTTACTGTATTAGAGATACTAGAGGTTACTGTATTAGAGAACCTAGAGGTTACTGTATTAGAGACACTAGAGGTTACTGTATTAGAGAACCTAGAGGTTACTGTATTAGAGATCCTAGAGGTTACTGTATTAGAGACACTAGAGGTTACTGTATTAGAGACACTAGAGGTTACTGTATTAGAGATACTAGAGGTTACTGTATTAGAGACACTAGAGGTTACTGTATTAGAGACACTAGAGGTTACTGTATTAGAGATACTAGAGGTTACTGTATTAGAGATACTAGAGGTTACTGTATTAGAGACACTAGAGGTTACTGTATTAGAGATACTAGAGGTTACTGTATTAGAGACACTAGAGGTTACTGTATTAGAGATACTAGAGGTTACTGTATTAGAGATACTAGAGGTTACTGTATTAGAGATACTAGAGGTTACTGTATTAGAGATACTAGAGGTTACTGTATTAGAGATACTAGAGGTTACTGTATTAGAGATACTAGAGGTTACTGTATTAGAGATACTAGAGGTTACTGTATTAGAGAACCTAGAGGTTACTGTATTAGAGATACTAGAGGTTACTGTATTAGAGATACTAGAGGTTACTGTATTAGAGATACTAGAGGTTACTGTATTAGAGATACTAGAGGTTACTGTATTAGAGATACTAGAGGTTACTGTATTAGAGATACTAGAGGTTACTGTATTAGAGAACCTAGAGGTTACTGTATTAGAGACACTAGAGGTTACTGTATTAGAGACACTAGAGGTTACTGTATTAGAGATACTAGAAGTTACTGTATTAGAGATACTAGAGGTTACTGTATTAGAGATACTAGAGGTTACTGTATTAGAGATACTAGAGATTACTGTATTAGAGATACTAGAGGTTACTGTATTAGAGACACTAGAGGTTACTGTATTAGAGATACTAGAGGTTACTGTATTAGAGACACTAGAGATTACTGTATTAGAGATACTAGAGGTTACTGTATTAGAGACACTAGAGGTTACTGTATTAGAGATACTAGAGGTTACTGTATTAGAGACACTAGAGGCTACTGTATTAGAGATACTAGAGGTTACTGTATTAGAGATACTAAAGGTTACTGTATTAGAGACACTAGAGATTACTGTATTAGAGATACTAGAGGTTACTGTATTAGAGATACTAGAGGTTACTGTATTAGAGATACTAGAGGTTACTGTATTAGAGATACTAGAGGTTACTGTATTAGAGACACTAGAGGTTACTGTATTAGAGACACTAGAGGTTACTGTATTAGAGATACTAGAGGTTACTGTATTAGAGATACTAGAGGTTACTGTATTAGAGATACTAGAGGTTACTGTATTAGAGACACTAGAGGTTACTGTATTAGAGATACTAGAGGTTACTGTATTAGAGACACTAGAGGTTACTGTATTAGAGATACTAGAGGTTACTGTATTAGAGATACTAGAGGTTACTGTATTAGAGATACTAGAGGTTACTGTATTAGAGATACTAGAGGTTACTGTATTAGAGATACTAGAGGTTACTGTATTAGAGATACTAGAGGTTACTGTATTAGAGATACTAGAGGTTACTGTATTAGAGATACTAGAGGTTACTGTATTAGAGACACTAGAGGTTACTGTATTAGAGATACTAGAGGTTACTGTATTAGAGATACTAGAGGTTACTGTATTAGAGATACTAGAGGTTACTGTATTAGAGATACTAGAGGTTACTGTATTAGAGATACTAGAGGTTACTGTATTAGAGACACTAGAGGTTACTGTATTAGAGACACTAGAGGTTACTGTATTAGAGACACTAGAGGTTACTGTATTATAGATACTAGAGGTTACTGTATTAGAGATACTAGAGGTTACTGTATTAGAGAACCTAGAGGTTACTGTATTAGAGAACCTAGAGGTTACTGTATTAGAGATCACACTAGAGGTTACTGTATTATAGATACTAGAGGTTACTGTATCAGAGATACTAGAGGTTACTGTATTAGAGACACTAGAGATTACTGTATTAGAGATACTAAAGGTTACTGTATTAGAGATACTAGAGGTTACTGTATTAGAGAACCTAGAGGTTACTGTATTAGAGATACTAGAGGTTACTGTATTAGAGAACCTAGAGGTTACTGTATTAGAGAACCTAGAGGTTACTGTATTATAGATACTAGAGATTACTGTATTAGAGATACTAGAGGTTACTGTATTAGAGATACTAGAGGTTACTGTATTAGAGATACTAGAGGTTACTGTATTAGAGATACTAGAGGTTACTGTATTAGAGATACTAGAGGTTACTGTATTAGAGACACTAGAGATTACTGTATTAGAGATACTAGAGGTTACTGTATTAGAGACACTAGAGGTTACTGTATTAGAGATACTAGAGGTTACTGTATTAGAGATACTAGAGGTTACTGTATTAGAGATACTAGAGGTTACTGTATTAGAGATACTAGAGATTACTGTATTAGAGATACTAGAGGTTACTGTATTAGAGATACTAGAGGTTACTGTATTAGAGATACTAGAGGTTACTGTATTAGAGATACTAGAGGTTACACATCGAACTTCGATGCGTCAAAATCGGAATATGTATACATGTACAAACTCTAATCTCACGAAGAAGACCTGCACCATCATAAACCAATACAAGCAGGCTCTGATATTGTACACTAAACCTGCCTAGCAACAGCAGCCAAACTGAATGGTTGTGTTGTACATTATTATCTAGTAGTGTTTATAGAGGACCAACCTGACCTGCTGAGTCCATTACACAATACTGATACACTGCCTTCTGCACCCAGCGACACACACACACACACACACACACACACACACACACACACACCAGCCACCTGTACCAGCCGACCCTCAGACAAGCCCAGTCCTAGTTGCTTGGCAACCGTGTACCCATGGCTCTCCAGCCTCTCCTTCAGATCTGTTCGTCCATGGATCCATCCTAAATGGAACCCCGTTCCCTGCATAGTAAGTGCACTACAGTTGAACAGAGCCCCATGGGCTATATAGGGAATAGGGTGCCCTTTAGGACTCAGGCTAGGAGGACATCATGTGGAAATGTTCTTAAAGCTCACAGAAACAACCACATCATGCATCTGTCCTCGTATCTCTCCTCCTCTCTCATCGTCACTCTGCCTCTCTCCTCCTCTCTCCTCCACTCTCCTCCTCTCTCCTCTCTCCACCTCTCTCCTCCTATCTCATCGTCACTCTGCCTCTCTCCACCTCTCGCCTCCTCTCTCCTCTCTCCACCTCTTTCCTCCTCTCTCATCGTCACTCTGCCTCTCTCCATCTCTCTCCTCCTCTCTCATCGTCACTCTGCCTCTCTCCTCCTCTCTCCACCTCTCTCCTCCGCTCTCCACCTCTCTCACCTCTCTCCTCCGCTCTCCACCTCTCTTACCTCTCACCTCTCTCCTCCTCTCTCCTCCCCTCTCCTCCTCTCTCCTCCCCTCTCCTCTCCTCCTCTCCACCTCTCTCCTCCGCTCTCCACCTCTCTCACCTCTCTCCTCCGCTCTCCACCTCTCTTACCTCTCACCTCTCTCCTCCTCTCTCCTCCTCTCTCCACCTCTCTCCTCTCCAACTCTCTCCTCCTCTCTCCACCTCTCTCCTCCTCTCTCACATTACAGCAATACTGATGAGCCCATCTGATTTATAACATACAGGATGGATGTACAGCTGTGTATTGTATCCAGGGTTAGGAACCTTCCTCTGTGGGAAATAAACAGGGACTCTACTGGATGTGGAAGCTTAGCGGTTTGAGTGACACAGTTTGATCAGTCTCATTTCAACACAGTCACTTCCCCATAGCAACCGTGGAGCTGCCGGATCAACGTCCATACTGCAACGTACTGAACCTGTCGTTAGATTCAGTGACATTTGACTGTATTGTTTGTCAGGGCAGAGGACCAACAGCAGAATAATTCACTTCTCTCCAGGGAGAGTTATAATGTCTGGGGTCCTGTGATAACCTGATGTCTGATAAAGTCTAATGTGACAGGTGTTCTTAGTTTGGAGGGAAGTTCCAACCTGATGACTTCATCATAGAAACAGGAAGCATATCTGAAAGGAAACAACTTCCTAACAGGTTTGAGACAGTGAGACAGGAACCACAGAAAGCGGATCTAAAGGTACTTTTAAATGTCATCTGGGACTCTCTTTAAGTCTGACAGCGGTCCAGAATAAAGCTGAGAGACTTAGACAACTTATCTCATTAAACACATTCACATCCTCATCAAACCCATTCACATCCTCATTTAACCCATTCACATCCTCATTAAACCCATTCACGTCCTCATTAAACCCATTCACGTCCTCATTAAACCCATTCACGTCCTCATTAAACCCATTCACGTCCTCATCAAACCCATTCACATCCTCATTTAACCCAATCACATCCTCATTAAACCCATTCACATCCTCATCAAACCCATTCACATCCTCATCAAACCCATTCACATCCTCATCAAACCCATTCACATCCTCATTAAACCCATTCACATCCTCATCAAACCCATTCACATCCTCATTTAACCCATTCACGTCCTCATTAAACCCATTCACGTCCTCATTAAACCCATTCACGTCCTCATTAAACCCATTCACATCCTCATCAAACCCATTCACATCCTCATTTAAACCAATCACATCCTCATTAAACCCATTCACGTCCTCCTTTAACCCATTCACATCCTCATTAAACCCATTCACGTCCTCCTTTAACCCATTCACATCCTCATTAAACCCATTCACATCCTCATTAAACCCATTCACATCCTCATTAAACCCATTCACATCCTCATTAAACCCATTCACGTCCTAATTTAACCCATTCACATCCTCATCAAACCCATTCACATCCTCATTTAACCCATTCATGTCCTCATTTAACCCATTCACATCCTCATCAAACCCATTCACATCCTCATTAAACCCATTCACGTCCTCATTTAACCCATTCACATCCTCATTTAACCCATCCACGTCCTCATTTAACCCATTCACATCCTCATTTAACCCATTCACATCCTCATTTAACCCATTCACATCCTCATTTAACCCATTCACGTCCTCATTTAACCCATTCACATCCTCATTTAACCAATTCACATCCTCACTTAACCCATTCACATCCTCATTTAACCCATTCACATCCTCATCAAACCAATTCATATCATCACTTAACCCATTCACGTCCTCATTTAACTCATTCACGTCCTCATTTAATCCATTCACGTCCTCATTAAACCCATTAATGTCCTCATTTAACCCATTCACGTCCTCATTTAACCCATTCATGTCCTCATTTAACCCATTCACATCCTCATTTAACCCATTCATGTCCTCATTTAACCCATTCATGTCCTAATTTAACCCATTCACATCCTCATTTAACCCATTAATGTCCTCATTTAACCCATTCATGTCCTCATTTAACCCATTCACTGCCTCATCATCCTCATTTAACCCATTCATGTCCTCATTTAACCCATTCACGTCCTCATCGTCCTCATTTAACCCATTCACGTCCTCAATTAACCCATTCACATCCTCATTTAACCCATTCATATCCTCATTTAATCCATTCACATCCTCACTTAACCCATTCACATCCTCATTTAACCCATTCACGTCCTCATTAAACCCATTCACATCCTCATTTAACCCATTCATATCCTCATTTAATCCATTCACATCCTCATTTAACCCATTCACGTCCTCATTAAACCCATTCATGTCCTCATTTAACCCATTCACGTCCTCATCGTCCTCATTTAACCCATTCACGTCCTCATTTAACCCATTCACATCCTCATTTAACCCATTCACATCCTCACTTAACCCATTCACATCCTCACTTAACCCATTCACGTCCTCAATTAACCCATTCACATCCTCACTTAACCCATTCACGTCCTCAATTAACCCATTCACGTCCTCAATTAACCCATTCACGTCCTCATTTAACCCATTCACGTCCTCACTTAACCCATTCACGTCCTCAATTAACCCATTCACGTCCTCCTTTAACCCATTCACATCCTCATTAAACCCATTCACATCCTCATTAAACCCATTCACATCCTCATTAAACCCATTCACATCCTCATTAAACCCATTCACGTCCTAATTTAACCCATTCACATCCTCATCAAACCCATTCACATCCTCATTTAACCCATTCATGTCCTCATTTAACCCATTCACATCCTCATCAAACCCATTCACATCCTCATTAAACCCATTCACGTCCTCATTTAACCCATTCACATCCTCATTTAACCCATCCACGTCCTCATTTAACCCATTCACATCCTCATTTAACCCATTCACATCCTCATTTAACCCATTCACATCCTCATTTAACCCATTCACGTCCTCATTTAACCCATTCACATCCTCATTTAACCAATTCACATCCTCACTTAACCCATTCACATCCTCATTTAACCCATTCACATCCTCATCAAACCAATTCATATCATCACTTAACCCATTCACGTCCTCATTTAACTCATTCACGTCCTCATTTAATCCATTCACGTCCTCATTAAACCCATTAATGTCCTCATTTAACCCATTCACGTCCTCATTTAACCCATTCATGTCCTCATTTAACCCATTCACATCCTCATTTAACCCATTCATGTCCTCATTTAACCCATTCATGTCCTAATTTAACCCATTCACATCCTCATTTAACCCATTAATGTCCTCATTTAACCCATTCATGTCCTCATTTAACCCATTCACTGCCTCATCATCCTCATTTAACCCATTCATGTCCTCATTTAACCCATTCACGTCCTCATCGTCCTCATTTAACCCATTCACGTCCTCAATTAACCCATTCACATCCTCATTTAACCCATTCATATCCTCATTTAATCCATTCACATCCTCACTTAACCCATTCACATCCTCATTTAACCCATTCACGTCCTCATTAAACCCATTCACATCCTCATTTAACCCATTCATATCCTCATTTAATCCATTCACATCCTCACTTAACCCATTCACATCCTCATTTAACCCATTCACGTCCTCATTAAACCCATTCATGTCCTCATTTAACCCATTCACGTCCTCATCGTCCTCATTTAACCCATTCACGTCCTCATTTAACCCATTCACATCCTCATTTAACCCATTCACATCCTCACTTAACCCATTCACATCCTCACTTAACCCATTCACATCCTCATTTAACCCATTCACGTCCTCATTTAACCCATTCACATCCTCATTTAACCAATTCACATCCTCACTTAACCCATTCACATCCTCATTTAACCCATTCACATCCTCATCAAACCAATTCATATCATCACTTAACCCATTCACGTCCTCATTTAACTCATTCACGTCCTCATTTAATCCATTCACGTCCTCATTAAACCCATTAATGTCCTCATTTAACCCATTCACGTCCTCATTTAACCCATTCATGTCCTCATTTAACCCATTCACATCCTCATTTAACCCATTCATGTCCTCATTTAACCCATTCATGTCCTAATTTAACCCATTCACATCCTCATTTAACCCATTAATGTCCTCATTTAACCCATTCATGTCCTCATTTAACCCATTCACTGCCTCATCATCCTCATTTAACCCATTCATGTCCTCATTTAACCCATTCACGTCCTCATCGTCCTCATTTAACCCATTCACGTCCTCAATTAACCCATTCACATCCTCATTTAACCCATTCATATCCTCATTTAATCCATTCACATCCTCACTTAACCCATTCACATCCTCATTTAACCCATTCACGTCCTCATTAAACCCATTCACATCCTCATTTAACCCATTCATATCCTCATTTAATCCATTCACATCCTCACTTAACCCATTCACATCCTCATTTAACCCATTCACGTCCTCATTAAACCCATTCATGTCCTCATTTAACCCATTCACGTCCTCATCGTCCTCATTTAACCCATTCACGTCCTCATTTAACCCATTCACATCCTCATTTAACCCATTCACATCCTCACTTAACCCATTCACATCCTCACTTAACCCATTCACGTCCTCAATTAACCCATTCACATCCTCACTTAACCCATTCACGTCCTCAATTAACCCATTCACGTCCTCAATTAACCCATTCACGTCCTCATTTAACCCATTCACGTCCTCACTTAACCCATTCACGTCCTCAATTAACCCATTCACATCCTCACTTAACCCATTCACATCCTCAATTAACCCATTCACGTCCTCAATTAACCCATTCACGTCCTCATTTAACCCATTCACGTCCTCATTTAACCCATTCACGTCCTCATTTAACCCATTCACGTCCTCATTTAATCTATTCACGTCCTCATTTAACCCATTCATGTTCTCATTTAACCCATTCACATCCTCATTTAACCCATTCACATCCTCATTTAACCCATTAATTTCCACGATTTACCCATTCACATCCTCATTAAACCCATTCACATCCTCATTTAACCCATTCACATCCTCATTTAACCCATTCACATCCTCATTTAACCCATTCACATCCTCATTTAACCCATTCATGTCCACGATTTACCCATTCACGTCCACATTTTCAGTTAGATGTCCTATCATCAGCAGCCATTTTCAGTGAGCTGTCTGGAGGGGGAGGGAGGAGGGAAAGAGAGGAAGGGGAGAGAGAGAGAGGCAGTGAGGAAGATGACGGGCTGAGTGAGTGTGTCTAACCTGAGAGCAGGTGTACGGAAGGGAAGCTCCTCTCCAGCTTGTCCAATAGGACGGTAAGGAAGGCCTCCGAGGGAAGAGTCAAGGGGTCAGATGAACTCTGGTCATACACCACCACCTCCTGACCGCCCACTCGCTCCAACTAGGAGAAAAAGAGAGCGAGAGGGGAAGAGGAAGGGTTAACAGAAACATTCAGAGAGAGAGAGGAAGAGGAAGAGTTAACAGAAACATTCACAGAGAGAGAGAGGAAGAGGAAGAGTTCAGAGAAACATTCAGAGAGAGAGGAAGGGTTAACAGAAACATTCAGAGAGAGAGGAAGGGTTAACAGAAACATTCAGAGAGAGAGAGAGGAAGAGGAAGGGTTAACAGAAACATTCAGAGAGAGAGAGAGGAAGAGGAAGGGTTAACAGAAACATTCAGAGAGAGAGAGAGGAAGAGTTAAGAGAAACATTCACAGAGAGGAAGAAAAGTTAACAGAAACATTCAGGGAGAGAGAGAGGAGGAAGATGAAGAGTTAACAGAAACATTCAGGGAGAGAGAGAGGAGGAAGATGAAGAGTTGACAGAAACATTCAGAGAGAGAGGAGGAAGATGAAGAGTTAACAGAAACATTCAGGGAGAGAGAGGAAGAGTTACTCAAACAGTCTCGTAATCTAAAACAAACAAACACACACTCACAATCAGCAATCATTGATTATGTATTGATTGTCTAAATATTTTAGTGATCAGACAATCACAAAGTCAACACTCAGATCACTGGCTGCCCCGGCAACACAATCCCAAAGCAGAACCTGTCATGCTGTCTCTCTGAACCAGGAGGAGCTGTCATTCTCCCTCTGAAACACAACATCATGAATAAACAGAACCTGTCATGCTGTCTCTCTGAACCAGGAGGAGCTGTCATTCTTCCTCTGAAACACAACATCATGAATAAACAGAACCTGTCATGCTGTCTCTCTGAACCAGGAGGAGCTGTCATTTTGGTATAACTAGTTGGAGATGTTGTACAAGTCAGGTTGATATGTCATGTACCAGTCAGGTTGATATGTCATGTACCAGCCAGGTTGATATGTTATGTACCAGCCAGGTTGATATGTCATGTACCAGTCAGTTTGATATGTCCTGTATCAGTCATGTTGATATGTCATGGACCAGTCAGGCTGATATGTCAGGTTGATATGTCATGTACCAGTCAGGTTGATATGTCATGGACCAGTCAGGTTGATATGTCAGGTTGGTATGTCATGTACCAGTCAGGCTGATATGTCAGGTTGATATGGCATGTACCAGCCAGGTTGATATGTCATGTACCAGCCAGGTTGATATGTCATGTACCAGTCAGGTTGATATGTCATGTACCAGCCAGG
>NC_092179.1:33349970-33464970 GCF_045791955.1 Oncorhynchus clarkii lewisi | reverse complement strand
GTTACTAGTCCAACGCTCTAACCACTAGGCTACTTGCTGGTTACTAGTCCAACGCTCTAACCACTAGGCTACTTGCTGGTTACTAGTCCAACGCTCTAACCACTAGGCTACCTGCTGGTTACTAGTCCAACGCTCTAACCACTAGGCTCTAACCACTAGGCTCTAACCACTAGGCTACTTGCTGGTTACTAGTCCAACGCTCTAACCACTAGGCTACCTGCTGGTTACTGGTCCAACACTCTAACCACTAGGCTACCTGCTCTAACCACTAGGCTACCTGCTGGTTACTAGTCCAACGCTCTAACCACTAGGCTACCTGCTCTAACCACTAGGCTACCTGCTGGTTACTAACCCAATACTCTAACCACTAGGCTACCTGCTCTAACCACTAGGCTACCTGCTGGTTACTAACCCAATACTCTAACCACTAGGCTACCTGCTGGTTACTAGTCCAACGCTCTAACCACTAGTCTACCTGCTGGTTACTAGTCCAACGCTCTAACCACTAGTCTACCTGCTGGTTACTAGTACAACGCTCTAACCACTAGTCTACCTGCTGGTTACTAGTCCAACGCTCTAACCACTAGTCTACCTGCTGGTTACTAGTCCAACACTCTAACTACTAGGCTCTAAGCACTAGGCTACACTGCTGCCCCAATATACAGTGCCTTGCGAAAGTATTCGGCCCCCTTGAATTTTGCGACCTTTTGCCACATTTCAGGCATCAAACATAAAGATATAAAACTGTATTTTTTTGTGAAGAATCAACAACAAGTGGGACACAATCATGAAGTGGAACGACATTTATTGGATATTTCAAACTTTTTTAACAAATCAAAAACTGAAAAATTGGGCTTGCAAAATTATTGAATGACTAACATGTAAATGTAAAGGTATTTTTCTATCTGATGATGAACGTACTGACTGTAAGTCTTTCTGGGTGAGGGCGTCTGACTATGACTGGTCCACCTAGCTATCTGATGATGAATGTACTGACTGTAAGTCTCTCTGGGTGAGAGCGTCTGACTATGACTGGTCCACCTAGCTATCTGATGATGAACGTACTGACTGTAAGTCTCTCTGTAAGTCTGCTAAATGACTAACATGTAGAGGTATTTTTCGGAGCATAACTATGCCCATACAAGGAACGCGGTACCTTCCTCGGTTGCCATGATGATTTCCTTACTGAACATGCGCAAACCTGCACAGCAAATATAGCCCGATTCTCACCCAATTGTCCAATCGTACCGCCCGGAGGTGCCACCAGGTGTATGTACTATACCGATTACTAGTTAACTAGGATTTGGCTGGACTGAATCGCTCAATGGGATAGTATCTCCAATGGTTCAAATCCTGTAGTGTGTTTCAGCCTCAAGATGTGTCTTGACAACGATAAAGGAGAGATGATGATGAGGAGGAGGAGGAAGAGGAGGAAGAGGAGGAGCAGGTGGAGGAGGTGGAGGAGGAGGAGCAGGTGGAGGAAGAGGAGGAAGAAGAGGAAGATGAGGAGGAGGAAGAGGAAGAGGAGGAAGAGGAAGTGGAAGTGGAAGAGGAGGAGGAGGAGGAGGAGGGGGAGAAGGAGGAGGAGGAAGATGAGGAGAAGGAGGAGGAAGATGAGGAGGAGGAAGAGGAAGAGGAGGAAGAGGAAGTGGAAGAGGAGGAGGAGGAGGGGGAGGAGGAGGAAGAGGAAGATGAGGAGAAGGAGGAGGAAGAGGAGGAGGAAGATGAGCCATCCAGATACTGAAACAGTTTCATCTGTATCTGGTGAGAGACAAGGCTCTTTGACTTTGGTCTGAAGTCTGAGAGCTGCACCGACACAGTGAAGCCCCCCTCACAACTTCAGCCTTAATGACATGATTGTTGAGTATATTGTCCGTCTGTCAAGTTGCTAACTGGAGGCAGAACACAGACCTAAAGAGCCCTGTTTGAGCAGATGGAAATGGAAGTGTGTAAGTACCTGTCTCTCTCTCAGTCCCTGAGCCTCAGATGACCCTCAGACTATTTCCACTATGGAAGGACATCTGTGGCTTGGCAGCAGCTCAGAATTCAACACACTCAAGGCAGCTCTACCTTCTCTACCGCGTTAAGAAACTCTACTTTCACTACCGTGTTAAGAAGCTCTACTTTCCCTACCGTGTTAAGAAACTCTACTTTCACTACCGTGTTGAGAAGCTCTACCGTCCCTACCGTGTTAAGAAGCTCTACGTTCCCTACAGCGTTAAGAAGCTCTACTTTCCCTACCACGTTAAGAAACTCTACTTTCACTACCGTGTTGAGAAGCTCTACCGTCCCTACCGTGTTAAGAAGCTCTACGTTCCCTACAGCGTTAAGAAGCTCTACTTTCCCTACCACGTTAAGAAACTCTACTTTGACTACCGTGTTAAGAAGCTCTACGTTCCCTATCGCGTTAAGAAGCTCTACCTTCTCTACCACGTTAAGAAACTCTACTTTGACTACCGTGTTAAGAAGCTCTACGTTCCCTATCGCGTTAAGAAGCTCTACTCTCCCTACCGCGTTAAGAAGCTCTACTCTCCCTACCGCGTTACGAAGCTCTACCTTCTCTACCACGTTAAGAAACTCTACTTTGACTACCGTGTTAAGAAGCTCTACTTTCCCTATCGTGTTAAGAAGCTCTACGTTCCCTACAGCGTTAAGAAGCTCTACCTTCCCCACCACGTTAAGAAGCTCTACTTTCCCTACCGCGTTAAGAAGCTCTACCTTCCCCACCACGTTAAGAAGCTCTACTTTCCCTACCGCGTTAAGAAGCTCTACTTTCCCTACCGCGTTAAGAAGCTCTACTTTCCCTACCACGTTAAGAAGCTCTACTTTCCCTACCGCGTTAAGAAGGTCTACTTTCCCTACCTCGTTAAGAAGCTCTACTTTCCCTACCGCGTTAAGAAGCTCTACTTTCCCTACCTCTTTCTAGAAGTTGTTATTTCTCTACCTCATTGCACAGAGTTAACTACAGCTTACAATCATAGGAAACTGTTGCCTCAGTCGTAAAACAAGCACACAGACGTCCTTAAAACTTGTTATTCCAAACTGTCGCCAAACCACGAGAGGGGAGTGACTGGATTCTACAACATCACTCAGTAAATATCTTTGTAAAATATAATAATGCCCTCTGATTCAGACAACTGATTCCTGGATTCTGTCAGTCTGTTGTCAGTGAGAGTGTGTCAGATCTCCTCCTGGCTCTGCATGTAAAACTGCCCGTCTCTCCTAGACTCCTGGCAGATCAGTGGTCTGGGTTAGAGTTAGTTAAAGAGAAACTCCCTGTCTCTCCTAGACTCCTGGCAGATCAGTGATCTGGGTTAGAGTTGGTTAAAGATAAACTCCCTGTCTCTCCTAGACTCCTAGCAGATCAGTGGTCTGGGTTAGAGTTAGTTAAAGAGAAACTCCCTGTCTCTCCTAGACTCCTAGCAGATCAGTGAACTGGGTTAGAGTTAGTTAAAGAGAAACTCCCTGTCTCTCCTAGACTCCTGGCAGATCAGTGATCTGGGTTAGAGTTAGTTAAAGATAAACTCCCTGATACAGGAACTCACCTTCTTCTTAGCAGAGTGTTGCAGCAGTTCGTTGATCTGAACCTTGTCCTGTTGCAGCCGTCTCTTCATCAGTTTTGAACAGTTCACATTGACCGCCTCCAGGATGTGGGAGGAGTTATATTCTATGAAGGGCCGGCTGTCAATCAACAACACGCTGTCCAGACCCCCCTCCAGCAGGGCGACCAGCCCCTCGGCCCCGATGGGACGCACCGAGCCCTGCCTGGTCCCGGATGCTGGGCCTGATACAGGCCCTGAACCTTTGACTCCAGTCCCAGCTCGGGGTCCATTCCCCACCCCAGGTCCAATCCCAGTCCCTCCAGTCCCAGGTCGGGGTCCATTCCCCACCCCAGGTCCAATCCCAGTCCCTCCAGTCCCAGCTCGGGGTCCATTCCCCACCACAGGTCCAATCCCAGTCCCTCCAGTCCCAGCTCGGGGTCCATTCCCCACCCCAGGTCCAATCCCAAACCCCCCTGCAGCTCCGGCTGCAATCCCAAAACCAGTCCCTCCAGTCTCAGCTCCAGTGCAGGCTCCCACTCCCACGGGACATTCCGACATGACGACCCCTTCTTTATCCCTTTCTCACAGCCCCTCCTCCTCTTCCTCCCTCCTCCTCTTACCCTTAGGCGGGTGGGTGGCTAGCGGTCCAGTTGCGCGACGCAGCCCTCAGGAGATGAACAGACCCATTGTGTAGGCTGAGTATGATGTCATCCTGATGGAGCTTAGCAGCACAGCCCAGGCGAGAGAGAGAGAGAGAGACAGAGACAGAGACAGAGAGACAGAGACAGAGAGACAGAGCGAGAGAGATAGAGAGCGAGAGAGTGAGAGAGCGAGAGAAGCCTCTCTCTGGCCCTGAAGGACTAAAAACCTAAACCCCCACTATCTTTCTTGTGCCTCTGTTTGTGTGTACGTGTGTTCATGTGTGTGTGTGTGTGTTCATGTGTGTGTGTGTGTGTGTGTGTGTGTGTATGTGTGTGTGTGTGTGTGTGTGTGTGTGGGGAGGGGAGGGGGAAGGGCGGTCTCTTTCACACCATTGCAGGAGCGGAACAAAAGAGAGCTTTTCTCGTGGTCTGGCTGACGATTACATCATCATGAACCTCACTCCTCCATTCATATTGAAGAGTTGATCAGCCTGGAGAGGAGAGGAGAGGAGAGGAGAGGAGAGGAGAGGAGAGGAGAGGAGAGGAGAGGAGAGGAGAGGAGAGGAGAGGAGAGGAGAGGAGAGGAGAGGAGAGGAGAGGAGAGGAGAAGAGAGGAGAGAGAATTAGACCAACTACAGGATTGGAACAGAAACCATCGTGGAACATGTTCTGGTTTCATAACAATGGACAGTTAGTCAGACAACTTGTCCTTATGCTGAAACAACCACACGAGGGGGTCCATGGAGAGTCAAGATCAGCGGTCGCCTTATCCGTCCCGGGGTCACCAAACCACCGTCACAAACACGTTAGGACCACCAAACCTAGATTTTGTTGTACATAAAATATCTTGGTGGTACTGTTCCCACTATGTTACTGTTCCCACTATGTTACTGTTCCCACTATGTTACTGTTCCCACTATGTTACTGTTCCCACTATGTTACTGTTCCCACCGGGGTACTGTTCCCACCAGGTTACTGTTCCCACTATGTTACTGTTCCCACCAGGTTACTGTTCCACTATGTTACTGTTCCCACCAGGGTACTGTTCCCACTATGTTACTGTTCCCACTATGTTACTGTTCCCACTATGTTACTGTTCCCACCAGGTTACTGTTCCCACTATGTTACTGTTCCCACTATGTTACTGTTCCCACCAGGTTACTGTTCCCACTATGTTACTGTTCCCACCAGGTTACTATTCCCACTATGTTACTGTTCCCACTATGTTACTGTTCCCACCAGGTTACTGTTCCCACTATGTTACTGTTCCCACTATGTTACTGTTCCCACCAGGTTACTGTTCCCACTATGTTACTGTTCCCACCAGGGTACTGTTCCCACTATGTTACTGTTCCCACTATGTTACTGTTCCCACCAGGGTACTGTTCCCACTATGTTACTGTTCCCACCAGGTTACTGTTCCCACCAGGTTACTGTTCCCACTATGTTACTGTTCCCACCAGGTTACTGTTCCCACTATGTTACTGTTCCCACTATGTTACTGTTCCCACCAGGTTACTGTTCCCACTATGTTACTGTTCCCACCAGGTTACTGTTCCCACCAGGTTACTGTTCCCACTATGTTACTGTTCCCACTATGTTACTGTTCCCACCAGGTTACTGTTCCCACCATGTTACTGTTCCCACCAGCTTACTGTTCCCACCAGGTTACTGTTCCCACTAGGTAACTGTTCCCACCAGTTTACTGTTCCCACCAGGTTACTGTTCCCACCAGGGTACTGTTCCCACTATGTTACTGTTCCCACTATGTTACTGTTCCCACCAGGTTACTGTTCCCACCAGGTTACTGTTCCCACTATGTTACTGTTCCCGCCAGTTTACTGTTCCCACCAGGGTACTGTTCCCACCAGGTTACTGTTCCCACTATGTTACTGTTCCCACTATGTTACTGTTCCCACCAGCTTACTGTTCCCACCAGCTTACTGTTCCCACTATGTTACTGTTCCCACTATGTTACTGTTCCCACTATGTTACTGTTCCCACTATGTTACTGTTCCCACCAGGTTACTGTTCCCACTATGTTACTGTTCCCACTATGTTACTGTTCCCACCAGGGTACAGTTCCCACTATGTTACTGTTCCCACCAGGTTACTGTTCCCACCAGGTTACTGTTCCCACTATGTTACTGTTCCCACTATGTTACTGTTCCCACTATGTTACTGTTCCCACCAGGTTACTGTTCCCACCAGGGTACTGTTCCCACTATGTTACTGTTCTCACCAGGGTACTGTTCCCACCAGGGTACTGTTCCCACTATGTTACTGTTCCCACTATGTTACTGTTCCCACCAGGTTACTGTTCCCACCAGGGTACTGTTCCCACTATGTTACTGTTCTCACCAGGTTACTGTTCCCACCAGGTTACTGTTCCCACTATGTTACTGTTCCCACTATGTTACTGTTCCCACTATGTTACTGTTCGTACCAGGTTACTGTTCCCACCAGGTCACTGTTCCCACTATGTTACTGTTCCCACCAGGTTACTGTTCCACTATGTTACTGTTCCCACTATGTTACTGTTCCCACTATGTTACTGTTCGTACCAGGTTACTGTTCCCACCAGGTTACTGTTCCCACCAGGTTACTGTTCCCACCAGGTTACTGTTCCCACTATGTTACTGTTCGTACCAGGTTACTGTTCCCACCAGGTTACTGTTCCCACCAGGTTACTGTTCCCACTATGTTACTGTTCCCACTATGTTACTGTTCCCACCAGGTTACTGTTCCCACCAGGGTACTTTTCCGAGGTATCAAGAACATGAGAATGGTTTTACAGGGAACAGGTCATGTAGACTGTTCTCGTTAATCATCTTGATCAGTGAACAACATACTTTTCTATGGCTGGTCATGCTTTCCACCTGGCTACCCCTACCCTTATCAACAGCCCTCCATCTCCCACAGCAATTCGCCCAAGCCTCCCCCATTTCTCCTTCACCCAAATCCAGATAGCTGATGTTCTGAAATAGCTGCAAAATCTGGACCACTACAAATCAGCTGGGCTAGACAATCTGGGCCCTCTCTTTCCAAAATGATTTGCCGAAATTGTTGCAACCCCTATTACTAGCCTGTTCAACCTCTTTCGTATCGTCTGAGATCCCCAAAGATTGGAAAGCTGCTGCTGTCATCCCCCTCTTCAAAGGGGGTGAGACTCTAGACCCAAACTGCTACAGACCTATATCTATCCTACCCTGTCTAAGGTCTTCGAAAGCCAAGTTAATAAACAGATCACCGACCATTTTGAATCCCACCTTACCTTCTCCGTTATGCAATCTGGTTTCCGAGCTGGTCATGGATGCACCTCAGCCACGCTCAAGGTCCTAAATGATATCATAACCACCATCGATAAGAGACAATACTGTGCAGCCGTCTTCATCAACCTGGCCAAGGCTTTCGATTCTGTCAATCACCGCATTCTTATCGGCAGACTCAACAGCCTTGGTTTCTCAAATGACTGCCTCGCCTGGTTCACCAACTACTTCTCAGATAGAGTTCAGTGTCAAATCAGAGGACCTGTTGTCTGGACCTCTGGCAGTCTCTATGGGGGTGCCACAGGGTTCAATTATCGGGCCGACTCTCTTCTTTGTATACATCAATGATGTCGCTCTTGCTGCTGGTGATTCTCTGATCCACCTTCTACGCAGACGACACCATTCTGTGTTCTTCTGGCCCTTCTTTGGACACTGTGTTAACAATCCTCCAGACGAGCTTCATTGCCATACAACTCTCCTTCCGTGGCCTCCAACTGCTCTTAAATACATGTAAATGCATGCTCTTCAACCGATCACTGCCCACACCTGCCCGCCCGTCCAGCATCACTACTCTGGACGGTTCTGAACTAGAATATGTGGACAACTACGAATACCTAGGTGTCTGGTTAGACTGTAAACTCTCCTTCCAGACTCATATTCAACATCTCCAATCAAAACTTAAATCTAGAATCAGCTTCGTATTTCGCAACAAAGCCTCTTTCACTCATGCTGCCAAACATACCCTCATAAAACTGACTATCCTACCGATCCTTGACTTCGGCGATGTCATTTACAAAATAGCCTCCAACACTCTACTCAACAAATTGGATGCAGTCTATCACAGTGCCATCAGTTTTGTCACCAAAGCCCCATATACTACCCACCACTGCGACCTGTACGCTCTCGTTGGCTGGCCCTCGCTTCATACTCGTCACCAAACCCACTGGCTCCAGGTCATCTACAAGTCTCTGCTAGGTAAAGCCCCGCCTTATCTCAGCTCACTGGTCACCATAGCAGCACCCACTCGTAGCACGCGCTCCAGCAGGTATATCTCACTGGTCACCCCCAAAGCCAATTCTTACTTTGTCCGCCTTTCCTTCCAGTTCTCTGCTGCCAATGACTGGAACGAAATGCAAAAAACACTGAGGCTGGAGACTCATATCTCCCTCACTAACTTTAAGCATCAGCTGTCAGAGCAGCTCACAGATCACTGCACCTGCACATAGCCCATCTGTAAATAGCCCATCTAACTACCTCATTCCCATACTGTATTTATTTATTTGGCTCCTTTTGCACCCCAGTATCTCTACTTGCACATTCATCTTCTGCACATCTACCGTTCCAGTGTTTAATTGCTATATTGTAATTATTTTGCCATTATGGCCTATTTATTGCCTTACCTCCCTTAACTTACCTCATTAGCACACACACTATATATACTACTGTATTATTATTGACTGTATTGACTGTATGTTTGTTTATTCCATGTGTAACTCTATGTTGTTGTTTGTGTTGCATTGCTTTGCTTTATCTTGGCCAGGTCCCAGTTGTAAATGAGAACTTGTTCTCAACTGGCCTACCTGGTTAAATAAAGGTGTTCTCAACTGGCCTACCTGGTTAAATAAAGGTGTTCTCAACTGGCCTACCTGGTTAAATAAAGGTGTTCTCAACTGGTCTACCTGGTTAAATAAAGGTGTTCTCAACTGGTCTACCTGGTTAAATAAAGGTGAAATAAAATAAAAATGATCTCTGATCTCAACTAAGGTTCCACCATGGCCTCCACTAATATTGACTTCCACTAACAGAAGCTATCATATATATGTGTGTGTGTGTGTGTGTGTGTGTGTGTGTGTGTGTGTCTGAGAGAGAGAGACAGAGAGAGAGAGAGAGAGAGAGAGACTGTGGAACACCAACTTCCCAGTCTGAGCCTGACTCACAGACCAATAGCATTAGGAGAGGAAATTCCCCCGCGCCGTCGAACCAACCACACACCCATGTCAAACCAGCAGTTAGGCTAACAGACAGTAACACCAAGCAGAAATTCCCCCAGACATGTTCCTCCTCGACGCGACCACCCAGAACGAACAATAAAATAGATTGTTTGGCAGACATGTCGATGACACGTGCCAAAACAAATAAAAATGTTTCAGACTATAAACATGTCACCTGTGAACCACACCATGGTCTCCAGACACCTCACCTCAGACACCTCTATCTCACAGGCTCACAGCTCCCAGACATCCCTGAGTCCGCCTCATAGCTCTACACCGTCACTGTCCTTAGAGACTTGGCCACACAGGCGGTCTCACTGATTAATACAGCTACGAAGTATCCCAGAAATGCCAATAATCAATGGACAGGGCTCCACACTGGTCCTGGAACAGTTTAGATGGACAGGGCTCCACACTGGTCCTGGAACAGTTTAGATGGACAGGGCTCCACACTGGTCCTGGAACAGTTTAAATGGACAAGGCTCCACACTGGTCCTGGAACAGTTTAGATGGACAGGGCTCCACACTGGTCCTGGAACAGTTTAGATGGACAGGGCTCCACACTGGTCCTGGAACAGTTTAGATGGACAGGGCTCCACACTGGTCCTGGAACAGTTTAGATGGACAGGGCTCCACACTGGTCCTGGAACAGTTTAGATGGACAGGGCTCCACACTGGTCCTGGAACAGTTTAGATGGACAGGGCTCCATTCAATCTTAGTCCTGTATTGACGCTTTGCCTGTTTGGTGGTTCGTTGGAGGGAATAGCAGATTTCTTATAAGCTTCCGGGTTAGAGTCCCGCTCCTTGAAAGCGGCAGCTCTTC
This sequence comes from Oncorhynchus clarkii lewisi, assembly GCF_045791955.1. Taxonomy (NCBI): domain Eukaryota; kingdom Metazoa; phylum Chordata; class Actinopteri; order Salmoniformes; family Salmonidae; genus Oncorhynchus; species Oncorhynchus clarkii. The sequence goes on along the minus strand of NC_092179.1, from coordinate 33,454,703 downwards.
CCTTTAGCTCAGTGTGGATGTTGCCTGTAATCTATGGCTTCTGGTTGGGGTATGTACGTACGGTCACTGTGGGAACCCTGGCACTCCTCTGCTATGTTGTGTTTCATGATGTTGCCTGTAATCCATGGCTTCTGGTTGGGGTATGTACGTACGGTCACTGTGGGAACCCTGGCATTGTTCCATGATGTTGCCTGTCCTACAGTAGAACATGTTCTGAAGCGATAGAGGACTGGAAAATAGGCCGACAGCATTCGCCACTTGTCATGGGATTCCTTCAGATGGTCATTATAGAACTTTATGAGAGAGTCGAGGGGAATTCTACTGGATGTTTATGAGAGAGGAATAGAGGGCAAACAGGTGTGCATAACATGCTCTGAGGTAGGAGGAGAGAGAGAGAGAGAGAGAGAGAGAGAGAGGGACAGAGAGACAGAGAGAGCGGGACAGAGAGACAGAGAGAGATGAGTGTAGGCTCTACTCCTGTACTGCTACTCAGACCCAGACTCCCATCCACCTATAGCAGGATACCATGTCATTGAGGCAACTGGAGAGACAGACCCCAGACTCCCATCCACCTATAGCAGGATACCATGTCATTGAGGCAGCTGGAGAGACAGACCCAGACTCCCATCCACCTATAGCAGGATACCATGTCATTGAGGCAGCTGGAGAGACAGACCCAGACTCCCATCCACCTATAGCAGGATACCATGTCATTGAGGCAGCTGGAGAGACAGACCCCAGACTCCCATCCACCTATAGCAGGACACCATGAAGCTGGAGAGACAGACCCCAGGCATTTCATTTAAATGATTTTCTATTGTAACCTTTTATTTAACTAGGCTAAGTCAGTTAAGAACAAATACTTATTTACAATGAGGCTCTACCCACTAGACTTCTTCTATTGAAACCATGTTGGACCACCAGGCTCTAACCACTAGGCTCTAACCACTAGGCTCTACCCACTAGACTTCTTCTATTGAAACCATGTTGGACCACCAGGCTCTAACCACTAGGCTCTAACCACTAGGCTCTACCCACTAGACTTCTTCTATTGAAACCATGTTGGACTCAGAAGTACAGAAAGTCACGTCTGATTGTTAGTGTGGTTTTACAGTGAGAAATGGGACGACACTAGAAGAGCCTTGAAATGGAGCTCCTGAGCAGAGTGACTGACAACATAAAGAGACTGGCATCAATGATTGAATGATCCATTACTATGGACCAGGAAGTTACTTAACCTTCCTCAGCATGCTGTACGCCAGCAGGATAAATATCCTGGTCACCGGACGCCAGGGTTCAGAAGTGCTAAAGTTCAGTTCAGTAGGTGTGGCAGGCGGCTCACGCTATTGGCTGTTGGGAGACAGAAGGTTACAATGTCCCCCTGCTGGGCTGAGAGACAATAAGACACTATTGGACCAGACACTACCGTGTCTCCCTGCTGGGCTGAGACAGACACTATTGGACCAGACACTACCATGTCTCCCTGCTGGGCTGAGACAGACACTATTGGACCAGACACTACCATGTCTCCCTGCTGAGCTGAGACAGACACTATTGGACCAGACACTACCATGTCTCCCTGCTGGGCTGAGACAGACACTATTGGACCAGACACTACCATGTCTCCCTGCTGGGCTGAGACAGACACTATTGGACTAGACACTACCGTGTCTCCCTGCTGGGCTGAGACAGACACTATTGGACCAGACACTACCATGTCTCCCTGCTGGGCTGAGACAGACACTATTGGACTAGACACTACCGTGTCTCCCTGCTGAGCTGAGACAGACACTATTGGACCAGACACTACCATGTCTCCCTGCTGGGCTGAGACAGACACTATTGGACCAGACACTACCATGTCTCCCTGCTGGGCTGAGACAGACACTATTGGTCCAGACACTACCATGTCTCCCTGCTGAGCTGAGACAGACACTATTGGACCAGACACTACCATGTCTCCCTGCTGGGCTGAGACAGACACTATTGGACCAGACACTACCATGTCTCCCTGCTGGGCTGAGACAGACACTATTGGACCAGACACTACCGTGTCTCCCTGCTGGGCTGAGACAGACACTATTGGACCAGACACTACCGTGTCTCCCTGCTGGGCTGAGACAGACACTATTGGACTAGACACTACCATGTCTCCCTGCTGGGCTGAGAGACAATAAGACACTATTGGACCAGACACTACCGTGTCTCCCTGCTGGGCTGAGACAGACACTATTGGACCAGACACTACCATGTCTCCCTGCTGAGCTGAGACAGACACTATTGGACTAGACACTACCATGTCTCCCTGCTGGGCTGAGAGACAATAAGACACTATTGGACCAGACACTACCATGTCTCCCTGCTGGGCTGAGACAGACACTATTGGACCAGACACTACCATGTCTCCCTGCTGAGCTGAGACAGACACTATTGGACCAGACACTACCATGTCTCCCTGCTGGGCTGAGACAGACACTATTGGACCAGACACTACCATGTCTCCCTGCTGGGCTGAGAGACAATAAGACACTATTGGACCAGACACTACCATGTCTCCCTGCTGGGCTGAGACAGACACTATTGGACCAGACACTACCATGTCTCCCTGCTGGGCTGAGACAGACACTATTGGACCAGACACTACCATGTCTCCCTGCTGGGCTGAGACAGACACTATTGGACTAGACACTACCATGTCTCCCTGCTGGGCTGAGACAGACACTATTGGACCAGACACTACCATGTCTCCCTGCTGGGCTGAGACAGACACTATTGGTCCAGACACTACCATGTCTCCCTGCTGAGCTGAGACAGACACTATTGGACCAGACACTACCATGTCTCCCTGCTGAGCTGAGACAGACACTATTGGACCAGACACTACCATGTCTCCCTGCTGGGCTGAGACAGACACTATTGGACTAGACACTACCATGTCTCCCTGCTGAGCTGAGACAGACACTATTGGACCAGACACTACCATGTCTCCCTGCTGAGCTGAGACAGACACTATTGGACCAGACACTACCATGTCTCCCTGCTGAGCTGAGACAGACACTATTGGACCAGACACTACCATGTCTCCCTGCTGGGCTGAGACAGACACTATTGGACCAGACACTACCATGTCTCCCTGCTGAGCTGAGACAGACACTATTGGACCAGACACTACCATGTCTCCCTGCTGAGCTGAGACAGACACTATTGGACCAGACACTACCATGTCTCCCTGCTGAGCTGAGACAGACACTATTGGACCAGACACTACCATGTCTCCCTGCTGGGCTGAGAGACAATAAGACACTATTGGACCAGACACTACCATGTCTCCCTGCTGAGCTGAGACAGACACTATTGGACCAGACACTACCATGTCTCCCTGCTGGGCTGAGACAGACACTATTGGACCAGACACTACCATGTCTCCCTGCTGGGCTGAGACAGACACTATTGGACCAGACACTACCATGTCTCCCTGCTGGGCTGAGACAGACACTATTGGACCAGACACTACCATGTCTCCCTGCTGGGCTGAGAGACAATAAGACACTATTGGACCAGACACTACCATGTCTCCCTGCTGAGCTGAGACAGACACTATTGGACCAGACACTACCATGTCTCCCTGCTGAGCTGAGACAGACACTATTGGACCAGACACTACCATGTATCCCTGCTGGGCTGAGAGACAATAAGACACTATTGGACCAGACACTACCATGTCTCCCTGCTGAGCTGAGACAGACACTATTGGACCAGACACTACCATGTCTCCCTGCTGAGCTGAGACAGACACTATTGGTCCAGACACTACCATGTCTCCCTGCTGGGCTGAGACAGACACTATTGGACCAGACACTACCATGTCTCCCTGCTGAGCTGAGACAGACACTATTGGACCAGACACTACCATGTCTCCCTGCTGAGCTGAGACAGACACTATTGGACCAGACACTACCATGTCTCCCTGCTGAGCTGAGACAGACACTATTGGACTAGACACTACCATGTCTCCCTGCTGGGCTGAGAGACAATAAGACACTATTGGACTAGACACTACCATGTCTCCCTGCTGGGCTGAGAGACAATAAGACACTATTGGACCAGACACTACCATGTCTCCCTGCTGGGCTGAGACAGACACTATTGGACTAGACACTACCATGTCTCCCTGCTGGGCTGAGAGACAATAAGACACTATTGGACCAGACACTACCATGTCTCCCTGCTGAGCTGAGACAGACACTATTGGACTAGACACTACCATGTCTCCCTGCTGGGCTGAGAGACAATAAGACACTATTGGACCAGACACTACCATGTCTCCCTGCTGGGCTGAGACAGACACTATTGGACCAGACACTACCATGTCTCCCTGCTGGGCTGAGACAGACACTATTGGACCAGACACTACCATGTCTCCCTGCTGAGCTGAGACAGACACTATTGGACTAGACACTACCATGTCTCCCTGCTGGGCTGAGAGACAATAAGACACTATTGGACCAGACACTACCATGTCTCCCTGCTGAGCTGAGACAGACACTATTGGACCAGACACTACCATGTCTCCCTGCTGAGCTGAGACAGACACTATTGGACCAGACACTACCATGTCTCCCTGCTGGGCTGAGAGACAATAAGACACTATTGGACCAGACACTACCATGTCTCCCTGCTGGGCTGAGAGACAATAAGACATACTTTAGGGGTTGGCTCTTCTATCCTCGTGGGGACCTACAATCCACCAGAGCCTCATACTTCAGGGGTTGGCTCTTCTATCCTCGTGGGGACCTACAATCCACAAGAGCCTCATACTTTAGGGGTTGGCTCTTCTATCCTCGTGGGGAACTACAATCCACAAAAGTCAGTAAAACATTATGACAATTCTCCCTCACGGGGACATTTCCCACATCCCACAAGGACAAAGGCTATTTTAAGTTTAGGGGTTAGGGTTAGGGGTTAGGGGTTAGGGTTAGGGGTTGGGGTTAGGGTATGGGGTTAGGGTTTGGGGGTTAGGGTTTGGGGTTAGGGGTAGGGGTTAGGGGTTAGGGGTTAGGGTTAGGGTTTGGGGTTAGGGGTTAGGGGTTAGGGGTTAGGGTTAGGGGTTAGGGTTAGGGGTTAGGGTTAGGGTTCGGTTTAAGAGGGTTTCTGTTTATGTTGGTATCAAACCCTGGGTTGCACTGGCCTATTGGGTTAGAGTTAGGGGTTAGGGTTAGGGTTAGGGTTAAGAGGGTTTCTGTTTATGTTGGTATCAAACCTTGGGTTGCACTGGCCTATTGGGTTAGGGTTAGGGGTTAGGGTTAGGGGTTAGGGGTTAGGGGTTGGGGGTTGGGGGTTGGGGTTAGGGTTAGGGGTTAGGGGTTAGGGTTCGGTTTAAGAGGGTTTCTGTTTATGTTGGTATCAAACCTTGGGTTGCACTGGTCCACTGGCCTATTGTAACGTTCTACTCTGTTTCTGTGTTGTACATCTGACAGGTCTGGAGAGGAGAACATGAGAGACAGAGAGCTCTGAGAGGTCACCCATAACAGTTCATCAACAGGTCTGGAGAGGAGAACATGAGAGACAGAGAGCTCTGAGAGGTCACCCATAACAGTTCATCAACAGGTCTGGAGAGGAGAACATGAGAGACAGAGAGCTCTGAGAGGTCACCCATAACAGTTCATCAACAGGTCTGGAGAGGAGAACATGAGAGACAGAGAGCTCTGAGGGGTCACCCATAACAGTTCATCAACAGGTCTGGAGAGGGTGGGAGAAGATGAGAGACCGAGAGCTCTGAGAGGTCACCCATAACAGTTCATCAACAGGTCTGGAGAGGGTGGGTAGTTTTACATTCAAGAAGCTGACGTTTTGGGAAACATGAGGCGTCTGAAATGTGGAAGTAGTAAAGTTGTGTTTGTAGGATGTTGCTGGGTTCCTTATTCTGGACAGGAATGATGTTCAGTTACCAGACACAGCTGGTTGTTGTCAACGACCTCTGACCTCCGTATACTTCCACTTCTCTAATCAATGGAAACAGTCCATCCAAACGTCCTGATGGCATTTGGTGGAACAATGAACACACTCAGTATAATACATCTTCTGGACGCATCCTCATACAGGTGACAGACAGACAGACAGACTGATTCTCAGAGCCCACGTCTGTTGGTTGGTGATGTCATCGTGGTGATGTCATGGAGACTGCTGAATGGAATGCCAGCATCACCTCTCAGACCCAGCTGTGTTTATGAGCTCCTACCAGCATCACCTCTCAGACCCAGCTGTGTTTATGAGCTCCTACCAGCATCACCTCTCAGACCCAGCTGTGTTTATGAGCTCCTACCAGCATCACCTCTCAGACCCAGCTGTGTTTATGAGCTCCTACCAGCATCACCTCTCAGACCCAGCTGTGCTCCTAGCTTAATGTTACAGTTTCTACTCATCATCAAGTCTGAGACCTATGGCTAGTATATACACTGCTCAAAAAAATAAAGGGAACACTAAAATAACACATCCTAGATCTGAATGAATGAAATATTCTTATGAAATACTTTTTTCTTTACATAGTTGAATGTGCTGACAACAAATTCACACAAAAATTATCAATGGAAATCAAATTTATCAAACCATGGAGGTCTGGAGTTGGAGTCACACTCAAAATAAAGTGGAAAACCACACTACAGGCTGATCCAACTTTGATGTAATGTCCTTAAAACAAGTCAAATTGAGGCTCAGTAGTGTGTGTGGCCTCCACGTGCCTGTATGACCTCCCTACAACGCCTGGACATGCTCCTGATGAGGTGGCGGATGGTCTCCTGAGGGATCTCCTCCCAGACCTGGACTAAAGCATCCGCCAACTCCTGGACAGTCTGTGGTGCAACGTGGCATTGGTGGATGGAGCGAGACATGATGTCCCAGATGTGCTCAATTGGATTCAGGTCTGGGGAACGGGTGGGCCAGTCCATAACATCAATGCCTTCCTCTTGCAGGAACTAATGACACACTCCAGCCACATGAGGTCTAGCATTGTCTTGCATTAGGAGGAACCCAGGGCCAACCGCACCAGCATATGGTCTCACAAGGGGTCTGAGGATCTCATCTCGGTACCTAATTGGAGTCAGGCTACCTCTGGCGAGCACATGGAGGGCTGTGCGGCCCCCCAAAGAAATGCCACCCCACACCATGACTGACCCACTGCCAAACCGGCCATGCTGGAGGATGTTGCAGGCAGCAGAACGTTCTCCACAGCGTCTCCAGACTCTGTCACGTCTGTCACATGTGCTCAGTGTGAACCTGCTTTCATCTGTGAAGAGCACAGGGCGCCAGTGGCGAATTTGGGCTGTAAGCACAACCCCCACCTGTGGACGTCGGGCCCTCATACCACCCTCATGGAGTCTGTTTCTGACCATTTGAGCAGACACATGCACATTTGTGGCCTGTTGGAGGTCATTTTGCAGGGCTCTGGCAGTGCTCCTCCTGCTCCTCCTTGCACAAAGGCGGAGGTAGTGGTCCTGCTGCTAGGTTGTTGCCCTCCTACGGCCTCCTCCACGTCTCCTGATGTACTGGCCTGTCTCCTGGTAGCGCCTCCATGCTCTGGACACTACGCTGACAGACACAGCAAACCTTCTTGCCACAGCTCGCATTGATGTGTCATCCTGGATGAGCTGCACTACCTGAGCCACTTGTGTGGGTTGTAGACTCCGTCTCATGCTACCACTAGAGTGAAAGCACCGCCAGCATTCAAAAGTGACCAAAACATCAGCCAGGAAGCATAGGAACTGAGAAGTGGTCTGTGGTTACCACCTGCAGAACCACTCCTTTATTGGGGGTGTCTTGCTAATTGCCTATAATTTCCACCTGTTGTCTATTCCATTTGCACAACAGCATGTGAAATGTATTGTCAATCAGTGTTGCTTCCTACGTGGACAGTTTGATTTCACAGAAGTGTGATTGACTTGGAGTTACATTGTGTTGTTTAAGTGTTCCCTTTATTTTTTGGAGCAGTGTAGTAATGTAGAACAGAGATGACTATGACTAGTATATAGTAATGTAGAACAGAGATGACTAGTATTTAATAATGTAGAACAGAGATGACTAGTATTTAATAATGTAGAACAGAGATGACTAGTATATAGTAATGTAGAACAGAGATGACTAGTATATAGTAATGTAGAACAGAGATGACTAGTATATAGTAATGTAGAACAGAGATGACTAGTATATAGTAATGTAGAACAGAGATGACTAGTATTTAATAATGTAGAACAGAGATGACTAGTATTTAATAATGTAGAACAGAGATGACTAGTATATAGTAATGTAGAACAGAGATGACTAGTATATAGTAATGTAGAACAGAGATGACTAGTATTTAATAATGTAGAACAGAGATGACTAGTATATAGTAATGTAGAACAGAGATGACTAGTATTTAATAATGTAGAACAGAGATGACTAGTATATAGTAATGTAGAACAGAGATGACTAGTATATAGTAATGTAGAACAGAGATGACTAGTATATCATTATGTAGAACAGAGATGACTAGTATATAGTAATGTAGAACAGAGATGACTAGTATATAGTAATGTAGAACAGAGATGACTAGTATATAGTAATGTAGAACAGAGATGACTAGTATATAGTAATGTAGAACAGAGATGACTAGTATATAGTAATGTAGAACAGAGATGACTAGTATATAATAATGTAGAACAGAGATGACTAGTATATAGTAATGTAGAACAGAGATGACTAGTATATAGTAATGTAGAACAGAGATGACTAGTATATAGTAATGTAGAACCGAGATGACTAGTATATAGTAATGTAGAACAGAGATGACTAGTATTTAATAATGTAGAACAGAGATGACTATGACTAGTATATAGTAATGTAGAACAGAGATGACTAGTATATAGTAATGTAGAACAGAGATGACTAGTATATAGTAATGTAGAACAGAGATGACTAGTATATAATAATGTAGAACCGAGATGACTAGTATATAGTAATGTAGAACAGAGATGACTAGTATATAGTAATGTAGAACAGAGATGACTAGTATATAGTAATGTAGAACAGAGATGACTAGTATATAGTAATGTAGAACCGAGATGACTAGTATATAGTAATGTAGAACAGAGATGACTAGTATTTAATAATGTAGAACAGAGATGACTAGTATTTAATAATGTAGAACAGAGATGACTAGTATATAGTAATGTAGAACAGAGATGACTATGACTAGTATATAGTAATGTAGAACAGAGATGACTAGTATATAGTAATGTAGAACAGAGATGACTAGTATATAGTAATGTAGAACAGAGATGACTAGTATATAATAATGTAGAACAGAGATGACTAGTATATAATAATGTAGAACAGAGATGACTAGTATATAGTAATGTAGAACCGAGATGACTAGTATATAGTAATGTAGAACAGAGATGACTAGTATTTAATAATGTAGAACAGAGATGACTAGTATTTAATAATGTAGAACAGAGATGACTAGTATATAGTAATGTAGAACAGAGATGACTAGTATATAGTAATGTAGAACAGAGATGACTAGTATATAATAATGTAGAACAGAGATGACTAGTATATAATAATGTAGAACAGAGATGACTAGTATATAGTAATGTAGAACAGAGATGGCTAGTATATAGTAATGTAGAACAGAGATGACTAGTATATAATAATGTAGAACAGAGATGACTAGTATATAGTAATGTAGAACAGAGATGACTAGTATATAATAATGTAGAACAGAGATGACTAGTATATAGTAATGTAGAACAGAGATGGCTAGTATATAGTAATGTAGAACAGAGATGACTAGTATATAGTAATGTAGAACAGAGATGACTATGACTAGTATATAGTAATGTAGAACAGAGATGACTAGTATATAGTAATGTAGAACAGAGATGACTAGTATATAGTAATGTAGAACAGAGATGACTAGTATATAGTAATGTAGAACAGAGATGACTATGGCTAGTATATAGTAATGTAGAACAGAGATGACTAGTATATAGTAATGTAGAACAGAGATGACTAGTATATAGTAATGTAGAACAGAGATGACTATGACTAGTATATAGTAATGTAGAACAGAGATGACTAGTATATAGTAATGTAGAACAGAGATGACTAGTATATAGTAATGTAGAACAGAGATGACTATGGCTAGTATATAGTAATGTAGAACAGAGATGACTAGTATATAATAATGTAGAACAGAGATGACTAGTATATAGTAATGTAGAACAGAGATGACTAGTATATAGTAATGTAGAACAGAGATGACTAGTATATAGTAATGTAGAACAGAGATGACTAGTATATAGTAATGTAGAACAGAGATGACTAGTATATAGTAATGTAGAACAGAGATGACTAGTATATAGTAATGTAGAACAGAGATGACTAGTATATAGTAATGTAGAACAGAGATGACTAGTATATAATAATGTAGAACAGAGATGACTAGTATATAGTAATGTAGAACAGAGATGACTAGTATATAGTAATGTAGAACAGAGATGACTAGTATATAATAATGTAGAACAGAGAACAGTATATAGTAATGTAGAACAGAGATGACTAGTATATAGTAATGTAGAACAGAGATGACTAGTATATAGTAATGTAGAACAGAGATGACTAGTATATAGTAATGTAGAACAGAGATGACTAGTATATAGTATATAGTAGAACAGAGATGACTAGTATATAATAATGTAGAACAGAGATGACTAGTATATAGCAATGTAGAACAGAGATGACTAGTATATAGTAATGTAGAACAGAGATGACTATGACTAGTATATAGTAATGTAGAACAGAGATGACTAGTATATAGTAATGTAGAACAGAGATGACTATGACTAGTATATAATAATGTAGAACAGAGATGACTATGACTAGTATATAGTAATGTAGAACAGAGATGACTAGTATATAGTAATGTAGAACAGAGATGACTAGTATATAGCAATGTAGAACAGAGATGACTAGTATATAGTAATGTAGAACAGAGATGACTATGACTAGTATATAGTAATGTAGAACAGAGATGACTAGTATATAGTAATGTAGAACAGAGATGACTATGACTAGTATATAGTAATGTAGAACAGAGATGACTAGTATATAGTAATGTAGAACAGAGATGACTATGACTAGTATATAGTAATGTAGAACAGAGATGACTATGACTAGTATATAGTAATGTAGAACAGAGATGACTAGTATATAGTAATGTAGAACAGAGATGACTATGACTAGTATATAGTAATGTAGAACAGAGATGACTAGTATATAATAATGTAGAACAGAGATGACTAGTATATAGTAATGTAGAACAGAGATGACTAGTATATAGTAATGTAGAACAGAGATGACTAGTATATAGTAATGTAGAACAGAGATGACTAGTATATAGTAATGTAGAACAGAGATGACTAGTATATAGTAATGTAGAACAGAGATGACTAGTATATAGTAATGTAGAACAGAGATGACTATGACTAGTATATAGTAATGTAGAACAGAGATGACTAGTATATAGTAATGTAGAACAGAGATGACTAGTATATAGTAATGTAGAACAGAGATAATGTAGAACAGAGATGACTAGTATATAGTAATGTAGAACAGAGATGACTATGACTAGTATATAGTAATGTAGAACAGAGATGACTATGACTAGTATATAGTAATGTAGAACAGAGATGACTATGGCTAGTATATAGTAATGTAGAACAGAGATGACTAGTATACAATAATGTAGAACAGAGATGACTAGTATATAGTAATGTAGAACAGAGATGACTATGACTAGTATATAGTAATGTAGAACAGAGATGACTATGACTAGTATATGGTAATGTAGAACAGAGATGACTATGACTAGTATATAGTAATGTAGAACAGAGATGACTATGGCTAGTATATAGTAATGTAGAACAGAGATGACTAGTATATAGTAATGTAGAACAGAGATGACTAGTATATAGTAATGTAGAACAGAGATGACTAGTATATAGTAATGTAGAACAGAGATGACTATGACTAGTATATAGTAATGTAGAACAGAGATGACTAGTATATAGTAATGTAGAACAGAGATGACTAGTATACAATAATGTAGAACAGAGATGACTAGTATATAGTAATGTAGAACAGAGATGACTATGACTAGTATATAGTAATGTAGAACAGAGATGACTATGACTAGTATATAGTAATGTAGAACAGAGATGACTAGTATATAGTAATGACTAGACTAGTATAGTAATGTAGAACAGAGATGACTAGTATATATATAATGTAGAACAGAGATGACTATGTAATGTAGAACAGAGATGACTAGTATATAGTAATGTAGAACAGAGATGACTATGACTAGTATATAGTAATGTAGAACAGAGATGACTATGACTAGTATATAGTAATGTAGAACAGAGATGACTAGTATATAGTAATGTAGAACAGAGATGACTAGTATATAGTAATGTAGAACAGAGATGACTAGTATATAGTAATGTAGTATATAGTAATGTAGAACAGAGATGACTAGTATATAGTAATGTAGAACAGAGATGACTAGTATATAGTAATGTAGAACAGAGATGACTAGTATATAGTAATGTAGAACAGAGATGACTAGTATATAGTAATGTAGAACAGAGATGACTAGTATATAGTAATGTAGAACAGAGATGACTAGTATATAGTAATGTAGAACAGAGATGACTAGTATATAGTAATGTAGAACAGAGATGACTATGGCTAGTATATAGTAATGTAGAACAGAGATGACTAGTATATAGTAATGTAGAACAGAGATGACTAGTATATCATTATGTAGAACAGAGATGACTATGACTAGTATATAATAATGTAGAACAGAGATGACTATGACTAGTATATAATAATGTAGAACAGAGATGACTATGACTAGTATATAATAATGTAGAACAGAGATGACTAGTATATAGTAATGTAGAACAGAGATGACTAGTATATAGTAATGTAGAACAGAGATGACTAGTATATAGTAATGTAGAACAGAGATGACTAGTATATAGTAATGTAGAACAGAGATGACTAGTATATAGTAATGTAGAACAGAGATGACTAGTATATAGTAATGTAGAACAGAGATGACTAGTATATAGTAATGTAGAACAGAGATGACTAGTATATAGTAATGTAGAACAGAGATGACTAGTATATAGTAATGTAGAACAGAGATGACTAGTATATAGTAATGTAGAACAGAGATGACTAGTATATAGTAATGTAGAACAGAGATGACTAGTATATAGTAATGTAGAACAGAGATGACTAGTATATAGTAATGTAGAACATGACTATGTAGTAGACAGAGATGACTAGTGATATATAATGTAGAACAGAGATGACTAATATATAATGTAGAACAGAGATGACTAGTATATAGTACTGAGTATATAATAATGTAGAACAGAGATGACTATGACTAGTATATAGTAATGTAGAACAGAGATGACTAGTATATAGTAATGTAGAACAGAGATGACTAGTATATAGTAATGTAGAACAGAGATGACTAGTATATAGTAATGTAGAACAGAGATGACTAGTATATAGTAATGTAGAACAGAGATGACTAGTATATAGTAATGTAGAACAGAGATGACTAGTATATAGTAATGTAGAACAGAGATGACTAGTATATAGTAATGTAGAACAGAGATGACTAGTATATAGTAATGTAGAACAGAGATGACTAGTATATAGTAATGTAGAACAGAGATGACTAGTATATAGTAATGTAGAACAGAGATGACTAGTATATAGTAATGTAGAACAGAGATGACTAGTATATAGTAATGTAGAACATGTAGTATATAGTAATGTAGATGACTAGTATATAGTAATGTAGAACAGAGATGACTAGTATATAGTAATGTAGAACAGAGATGACTAGTATATATTAATGTAGAACAGAGATGACTAGTATATAGTAATGTAGAACAGAGATGACTAGTATATAGTAATGTAGAACAGAGATGACTAGTATATAGTAATGTAGAACAGAGATGACTATGACTAGTATATAGTAATGTAGAACAGAGATGACTAGTATATAGTAATGTAGAACAGAGATGACTAGTATATAATAATGTAGAACAGAGATGACTAGTATTTAATAATGTAGAACAGAGATGACTAGTATATAGTAATGTAGAACAGAGATGACTAGTATATAGTAATGTAGAACAGAGATGACTAGTATATAGTAATGTAGAACAGAGATGACTAGTATATAGTAATGTAGAACAGAGATGACTAGTACTAGTATATAGTAATGTAGAACAGAGATGACTAGTATATAGTAATGTAGAACAGAGATGACTAGTATATAGTAATGTAGAACAGAGATGACTAGTATATAGTAATGTAGAACAGAGATGACTAGTATATAGTAATGTAGAACAGAGATGACTAGTATATAGTAATGTAGAACAGAGATGACTAGTATATAGTAATGTAGAACAGAGATGACTAGTATATAGTAATGTAGAACAGAGATGACTAGTATATAGTAATGTAGAACAGAGATGACTAGTATATAGTAATGTAGAACAGAGATGACTAGTATATAGTAATGTAGAACAGAGATGACTAGTATATATAGTAATGTAGAACAGAGATGACTAGTATATAGTAATGTAGAACAGAGATGACTAGTATATAGTAATGTAGAACAGAGATGACTAGTATATAGTAATGTAGAACAGAGATGACTAGTATATAGTAATGTAGAACAGAGATGACTATGACTAGTATATAATAATGTAGAACAGAGATGACTATGACTAGTATATAATAATGTAGAACAGAGATGACTATGACTAGTATATAATAATGTAGAACAGAGATGACTAGTATATAATAATGTAGAACAGAGATGACTAGTGTATAGTAATGTAGAACAGAGATGACTAGTATATAGTAATGTAGAACAGAGATGACTATGACTAGTATATAGTAATGTAGAACAGAGATGACTAGTATATAGTAATGTAGAACAGAGATGACTAGTATATAGTAATGTAGAACAGAGATGACTATGACTAGTATATAGTAATGTAGAACAGAGATGACTATGACTATATACTAGTATAATGTAGAACAGAGATGACTAGTATATAGTAATGTAGAACAGAGATGACTAGTATATAGTAATGTAGAACAGAGATGACTAGTATATAGTAATGTAGAACAGAGATGACTAGTATATAGTAATGTAGAACAGAGATGACTAGTATATAGTAATGTAGAACAGAGATGACTAGTACATAGTAATGTATGTACTAGTATATAGTAATGTAGAACAGAGATGACTATGACTAGTATATAGTAATGTAGAACAGAGATGACTATGACTAGTATATAATAATGTAGAACAGAGATGACTAGTATATAGTAATGTAGAACAGAGATGACTAGTATATAGTAATGTAGAACAGAGATGACTAGTATATAGTAATGTAGAACAGAGATGACTAGTATATAGTAATGTAGAACAGAGATGACTATGACTAGTATATAATAATGTAGAACAGAGATGACTAGTATATAGTAATGTAGAACAGAGATGACTAGTATATAGTAATGTAGAACAGAGATGACTAGAATATAGTAATGTAGAACAGAGATGACTAGTATATAATAATGTAGAACAGAGATGACTATGACTAGTATATAGTAATGTAGAACAGAGATGACTAGTATATAGTAATGTAGAACAGAGATGACTAGTATATAATAATGTAGAACAGAGATGACTAGTATATAATAATGTAGAACAGAGATGACTAGTATATAGTAATGTAGAACAGAGATGACTATGACTAGTATATAGTAATGTAGAACAGAGATGACTAGTATATAATAATGTAGAACAGAGATGACTAGTACATAGTAATGTAGAACCGAGATGACTAGTATATAATAATGTAGAACAGAGATGACTAGTATATAGTAATGTAGAACAGAGATGACTAGTATATAGTAATGTAGAACAGAGATGACTAGTATATAATAATGTAGAACAGAGATGACTAGTATATAGTAATGTAGAACCGAGATGACTAGTATATAATAATGTAGAACAGAGATGACTAGTATATAGTAATGTAGAACAGAGATGACTAGTATATAGTAATGTAGAACAGAGATGACTATGACTAGTATATAATAATGTAGAACAGAGATGACTAGTATATAGTAATGTAGAACAGAGATGACTAGTATATAATAATGTAGAACAGAGATGACTATGACTAGTATATAGTAATGTAGAACAGAGATGACTAGTATATAGTAATGTAGAACAGAGATGACTATGACTAGTATATAGTAATGTAGAACAGAGATGACTAGTATATAATAATGTAGAACAGAGATGACTATGACTAGTATATAGTAATGTAGAACAGAGATGACTAGTATATAATAATGTAGAACAGAGATGACTAGTATATATAGTAATGTAGAACAGAGATGACTAGTATATAGTAATGTAGAACAGAGATGACTAGTATATAGTAATGTAGAACAGAGATGACTAGTATATATAGTAATGTAGAACAGAGATGACTATGACTAGTATATAGTAATGTAGAACAGAGATGACTAGTATATAGTAATGTAGAACAGAGATGACTAGTATATAGTAATGTAGAACAGAGATGACTAGTATATAGTAATGTAGAACAGAGATGACTAGTATATAGTAATGTAGAACAGAGATGACTAGTATATAGTAATGTAGAACAGAGATGACTAGTATATAGTAATGTAGAACAGAGATGACTAGTATATAATAATGTAGAACAGAGATGACTAGTATATAGTAATGTAGAACAGAGATGACTAGTATATAGTAATGTAGAACAGAGATGACTATGGCTAGTATATAGTAATGTAGAACAGAGATGACTATGACTAGTATATAGTAATGTAGAACAGAGATGACTAGTATATAGTAATGTAGAACAGAGATGACTATGGCTAGTATATAGTAATGTAGAACAGAGATGACTATGACTAGTATATAATAATGTAGAACAGAGATGACTATGACTAGTATATAGTAATGTAGAACAGAGATGACTAGTATATAGTAATGTAGAACAGAGATGACTAGTATATAGTAATGTAGAACAGAGATGACTAGTATATAGTAATGTAGAACAGAGATGACTAGTATATAGTAATGTAGAACAGAGATGACTAGTATATAGTAATGTAGAACAGAGATGACTAGTATATAATAATGTAGAACAGAGATGACTAGTATATAATAATGTAGAACAGAGATGACTAGTATATAGTAATGTAGAACAGAGATGACTAGTATATAGTAATGTAGAACAGAGATGACTAGTATATAGTAATGTAGAACAGAGATGACTATGGCTAGTATATAGTAATGTAGAACAGAGATGACTATGACTAGTATATAGTAATGTAGAACAGAGATGACTAGTATATAGTAATGTAGAACAGAGATGACTAGTATATAGTAATGTAGAACAGAGATGACTAGTATATAGTAATGTAGAACAGAGATGACTAGTATATAGTAATGTAGAACAGAGATGACTAGTATATAATAATGTAGAACAGAGATGACTAGTATATAGTAATGTAGAACAGAGATGACTAGTATATAGTAATGTAGAACAGAGATGACTAGTATATAGTAATGTAGAACAGAGATGACTAGTATATAGTAATGTAGAACAGAGATGACTATGACTAGTATATAGTAATGTAGAACAGAGATGACTAGTATATAGTAATGTAGAACAGAGATGACTAGTATATAGTAATGTAGAACAGAGATGACTAGTATATAGTAATGTAGAACAGAGATGACTAGTATATAGTAATGTAGAACAGAGATGACTAGTATATAGTAATGTAGAACAGAGATGACTAGTATATAGTAATGTAGAACAGAGATGACTATGACTAGTATATAGTAATGTAGAACAGAGATGACTAGTATATAGTAATGTAGAAGAGATGACTAGTATATAATAATGTAGAACAGAGATGACTAGTATATAGTAATGTAGAACAGAGATGACTAGTATATAGTAATGTAGAACAGAGATGACTAGTATATAGTAATGTAGAAGAGATGACTAGTATATAATAATGTAGAAGAGATGACTAGTATATAGTAATGTAGAACAGAGATGACTAGTATATAGTAATGTAGAACCGAGATGACTAGTATATAGTAATGTAGAACAGAGATGACTATGACTAGTATATAGTAATGTAGAACAGAGATGACTATGACTAGTATATAGTAATGTAGAACAGAGATGACTAGTATATAATAATGTAGAACAGAGATGACTAGTATATAGTAATGTAGAACAGAGATGACTAGTATATAGTAATGTAGA
Source organism: Oncorhynchus clarkii lewisi (assembly GCF_045791955.1). Lineage (NCBI taxonomy): Eukaryota > Metazoa > Chordata > Actinopteri > Salmoniformes > Salmonidae > Oncorhynchus > Oncorhynchus clarkii. The sequence goes on along the minus strand of NC_092179.1, from coordinate 33,436,230 downwards.
AGAGATGACTAGTATATAATAATGTAGAAGAGATGACTAGTATATAATAATGTAGAACAGAGATGACTAGTATATAGTAATGTAGAACAGAGATGACTAGTATATAATAATGTAGAACAGAGATGACTAGTATATAGTAATGTAGAACAGAGATGACTATGACTAGTATATAGTAATGTAGAACAGAGATGGCTAGTATATAGTAATGTAGAACAGAGATATAGTAATGTAGAACTATGACTAGTATATAGTAATGTAGAACAGAGATGACTAGTATATAGTAATGTAGAACAGAGATGACTAGTATATAGTAATGTAGAACAGAGATGACTAGTATATAGTAATGTAGAACAGAGATGACTAGTATATAGTAATGTAGAACAGAGATGACTAGTATATAGTAATGTAGAACAGAGATGACTAGTATATAGTAATGTAGAACAGAGATGACTAGTATATAGTAATGTAGAACAGAGATGACTAGTATATAGTAATGTAGAACAGAGATGACTAGTATATAGTAATGTAGAACAGAGATGACTATGACTAGTATATAGTAATGTAGAACAGAGATGACTAGTATATAGTAATGTAGAACAGAGATGACTAGTTTATAGTAATGTAGAACAGAGATGACTAGTATATAGTAATGTAGAACAGAGATGACTATGACTAGTATATAGTAATGTAGAACAGAGATGACTAGTATATAGTAATGTAGAACAGAGATGACTAGTATTTAATAATGTAGAACAGAGATGACTAGTATATAGTAATGTAGAACAGAGATGACTAGTATATAGTAATGTAGTACAGAGATGACTAGTATTTAATAATGTAGAACAGAGATGACTAGTATATAGTAATGTAGAACAGAGATGACTAGTATATAGTAATGTAGTACAGAGATGACTATGACTAGTATATAGTAATGTAGAACAGAGATGACTAGTATATAGTAATGTAGAACAGAGATGACTAGTATATAGTAATGTAGTACAGAGATGACTATGACTAGTATATAGTAATGTAGTACAGAGATGACTATGACTAGTATATAGTAATGTAGAACAGAGATGACTAGTATATAGTAATGTAGAACAGAGATGACTAGTATTTAATAATGTAGAACAGAGATGACTAGTATATAGTAATGTAGAACAGAGATGACTAGTATATAGTAATGTAGTACAGAGATGACTATGACTAGTATATAGTAATGTAGAACAGAGATGACTAGTATATAGTAATGTAGAACAGAGATGACTAGTATTTAATAATGTAGAACAGAGATGACTAGTATATAGTAATGTAGAACAGAGATGACTAGTATATAGTAATGTAGAACAGAGATGACTAGTATATAGTAATGTAGAACAGAGGTGACTGTATTATTGACTGTATGTTTGTTTATTCCATGTGTAACTCTGTGTTGTTGTCTGTGTTGAACTGCTTTGCTTTATCTTGGCCAGGTCGCAGTTGCAAATGAGAACTTGTTCTCAACTGACCTACCTGGTTAAATAAAGGTGTTCTCAACTGGCCTACCTGGTTAAATAAAGGTGTTCTCAACTGGCCTACCTGGTTAAATAAAGGTGTTCTCAACTGGCCTACCTGGTTAAATAAAGGTGTTCTCAACTGACCTACCTGGTTAAATAAAGGTGTTCTCAACTGGCCTACCTGGTTAAATAAAGGTGTTCTCAACTGGCCTACCTGGTTAAATAAAGGTGTTCTCAACTGGCCTACCTGGTTAAATAAAGGTGTTCTCAACTGACCTACCTGGTTAAATAAAGGTGAAATAAAAATAATATTTAAAAATAAAAAAAGGTCACCCTTGTGTTATGGCGAGCCTAAATAAGTTCAGGAGTAAAAACGTGCTTAAAAAGTCACAATAAGTTGCATAAGTGCAATAATAATGTTTAACGTGATTTTTGTATGACTACCTTATCTCTGTACCCCACACGTAAAATGATCTGTCGAGCAGTGAAGTTCAAACACAGATTCAACAACAAAGACCAGGGAGGTTTTCCAATGCCTCGCAAAGAAGGGCACCCATTGGATGATGGGTAAAAATGTTTTTAAAAAGCAGCCTTTGAGCATGGTGAAGTGATATAGAATGTTGTTATCAATGAAGTTATTCATTACACTTTGGATGGTGTATCAATACACCCAGTCACTACAAAGATACAGGCTTCCTTCCTAACTCAGTTGCCGGAGAGGAAGGAAACTGCTCATGGATTTTTATTATTTTCACATTATGGGGTATTGTGTGTCGATGGGTGAGACAACAAATCAATTGAATAAATGTTGAATTCAGTCTGTAACACAACAACATGGGGAATAAGTCAAGGGGTATGAATACTTTCTGAAGGCACTGTATATTTTTACAAAACTAAACTGTCTCTTGATAACATTCACCTGCTATACTTCCCAGGATACAAAACCCTACCAGCCCAGCCTTGGGCCAGGTGTGGATGTACGTGCCAGGTGTTTGCATGTATGTAAATAGCTTTCTCTTGTTCATTCTTCTTTTCCAAGGACAATTCTAATGACAAGTGAGAAAAGTAGACCGCCCCATAATAACCCCGGCATGTCATTATTACATGGTAATAATAACGTCTCCTCGTTCACAGTGTTATCAAACAGTGTGTGAGTTTGTGACAGTGTTTTACTGTGACTAAATTATGATGTATCTCTTTATTTACATTCATATCTCTCGACAACCCCCCGACTAGGACTAGACTATATAACACAGTTTCCTTCTGGTCCAATATAAATGATAGGTCTACTAGGATTACGTTGTAAGATCACTCACATTACATGTCTAGGCCTAATGGTTTTTACAAGAGCAATAGATTGCTATAATTATTTAAATTGATTACTTAGAACTTTTGAGATAAACCGGTAGCGTCGATTTTGAACATTTCCCCTCTAACTTCTAGACTGTCACTTTGCTTAGGATGGGTAACTAGTCTACTAACCTTCCTAATCACCAACAAGGTTCTACCTAGGTGACATCAAATGCGGAGTCGGGCCGATTCGGTCGAACATTAGGACAGATCTCCAATTCTTATTTCTAGTAAAAGTCGCCTGGTACAGTTTCGTACATTATGTTACTTTCTGCTCTCCCGGTTCAACTCACATGGGAAACTCCGTAATTTACAAGGCCCGGTTGCGATATACTCGCTTCGTCATTTATAGAAATTTCGGGGAAACTTACCGTTAGAGAAGTCGCTGTCAGAAAGCGCCGTTTAACATCATCGACATCTGTTATCAAGTTAAAGTTGTTGTAAACTCGGTTTAATGAAGAGTAAAAGAGAAGAAAACTACAAAAATCTATGAGATGAAAAAGATTCGCTGGTTAGTGAACTTCAACCATAGAGGATGAGGTCATTGAGATAAAAATAAAAGGTTGGCGTCATTTGAAACCAACTCCTAATGAACAGGCGGCCTTAAAGGCACAAAACCATCTATAAAACCCCCAACTCACTGCTGACTTTATAGAGTTAATAACTTATTACCGAGTTAGGTAGCCTGTGTCATATCTACTCACATAGAAAACCCATAAGTTATTACGCATTTTATAACTTTGAGGACGTTTGAATGAGGGGGCGGGGCGCCGAAGCACCAGTAGTCTAATGAGCTGCAAACAAACTGTGACTGTGATTGGACTGGAGCCAAGTTCCTCCTGCTGGCTAGATGCCCTTTAACCCTTCATATGACTAGAGCCAAGTTAGTTCTGCTAGCTAGATGCTCTTCATATGACTAGAGCCAAGTTAGTCCTGCTGGCTAGATGCCCTTCATATGACTAGAGCCAAGTTAGTCCTGCTGGCTAGATGCTCTTCATATGACTAGAGCCAAGTTAGTTCTGCTGGCTAGATGCTCTTCATATGACTAGAGCCAAGTTCCTCCTGCTGGCTAGATGCCCTTTAACCCTTCATATGACTAGAGCCAAGTTAGTTCTGCTGGCTAGATGCTCTTCATATGACTAGAGCCAAGTTAGTCCTGCTGGCTAGATGCTCTTCATATGACTAGAGCCAAGTTAGTCCTGCTGGCTAAATGCCCTTTAACTCTTCATATGACTAGAGCCAAGTTAGTCCTGCTGGCTAGATGCTCTTTATATGACTAGAGCCAAGTTAGTCCTGCTGGCTAGATGCTCTTCATATGACTAGAGCCAAGATAGTCCTGCTGGCTAGATGCCCTTCATATGACTAGAGCCAAGTTAGTCCTGCTGGCTAGATGCTCTTCATATGATTGGAGCCAAGTTCCTCCTGCTGGCTAGATGCCCTTCATATGACTAGAGCCAAGTTAGTCCTGCTGGCTAGATGCTCTTCATATGACTAGAGCCAAGTTAGTCCTGCTGGCTAGATGCTCTTCATATGACTAGAGCCAAGTTAGTCCTGCTGGCTAGATGCCCTTTAACCCTTCATATGACTAGAGCCAAGTTAGTCCTGCTGGCTAGATGGCCTTCATATGACTAGAGCCAAGTTAGTCCTGCTGGCTAGATGCCCTTTAACCCTTCATATGACTAGAGCCAAGTTAGTCCTGCTGGCTAGATGGCCTTCATATGACTAGAGCCAAGTTCCTCCTGCTGGCTAGATGCCCTTTAACCCTTCATATGACTAGAGCCAAGTTAGTCCTGCTAGCTAGATGCTCTTCATATGATTGGAGCCAAGTTAGTCCTGCTGGCTAGATGCTCTTCATATGACTAGAGCCAAGTTAGTTCTGCTAGCTAGATGCTCTTCATATGACTAGAGCCAAGTTCCTCCTGCTGGCTAGATGCCCTTCATATGACTAGAGCCAAGTTAGTCCTGCTGGCTAGATGGCCTTCATATGACTAGAGCCAAGTTAGTCCTGCTGGCTAGATGCCCTTTAACCCTTCATATGACTAGAGCCAAGTTAGTCCTGCTAGCTAGATGCTCTTCATATGATTGGAGCCAAGTTAGTCCTGCTGGCTAGATGCTCTTCATATGACTAGAGCCAAGTTAGTCCTGCTGGCTAGATGCTCTTCATATGACTAGAGCCAAGTTAGTCCTGCTGGCTAGATGCCCTTTAACCCTTCATATGACTAGAGCCAAGTTAGTCCTGCTGGCTAGATGCTCTTCATATGACTAGAGCCAAGTTAGTCCTGCTGGCTAGATGCCCTTTAACTCTTCATATGACTAGAGCCAAGTTAGTCCTGCTGGCTAGATGCTCTTCATATGACTAGAGCCAAGTTAGTCCTGCTGGCTAGATGCTCTTCATAGGACTAGAGCCAAGTTAGTCCTGCTGGCTAGATGCCCTTTAACCCTTCATATGACTAGAGCCAAGTTAGTCCTGCTGGCTAGATGGCCTTCATATGACTAGAGCCAAGTTCCTCCTGCTGGCTAGATGCCCTTTAACCCTTCATATGACTAGAGCCAAGTTAGTCCTGCTAGCTAGATGCTCTTCATATGATTGGAGCCAAGTTAGTCCTGCTGGCTAGATGCTCTTCATATGACTAGAGCCAAGTTAGTTCTGCTAGCTAGATGCTCTTCATATGACTAGAGCCAAGTTAGTCCTGCTGGCTAGATGCTCTTCATATGACTAGAGCCAAGTTAGTCCTGCTGGCTAGATGCTCTTCATATGACTAGAGCCAAGTTAGTCCTGCTGGCTAGATGCCCTTTAACCCTTCATATGACTAGAGCCAAGTTAGTCCTGCTGGCTAGATGCTCTTCATATGACTAGAGCCAAGTTAGTCCTGCTGGCTAGATGCCCTTTAACTCTTCATATGACTAGAGCCAAGTTAGTCCTGCTGGCTAGATGCTCTTCATATGACTAGAGCCAAGTTAGTCCTGCTGGCTAGATGCTCTTCATAGGACTAGAGCCAAGTTAGTCCTGCTGGCTAGATGCTCTTCATATGACTAGAGCCAAGTTAGTCCTGCTGGCTAGATGCCCTTTAACCCTTCATATGACTAGAGCCAAGTTAGTCCTGCTGGCTAGATGCTCTTTAATCCTTCATATGACTAGAGCCAAGTTAGTCCTGCTGGCTAGATGCTCTTCATATGATTAAAGCCAAGTTAGTCCTGCTGGCTAGATGCCCTCTAACCCTTCATATGACTGGTTCCTTAATTCTAGTAGTTATTCTATGTCTCTCTCTCCCCAAGAACAGGTACATGGGCTGGGCTGAGCAGCTATCTAACATATCAAGTGAATCATTGCGGTGTTTGACATAAAAAACATACAATCTCGTTCCACAACAAACATCAATCGGCTGGGTCAGGATCATAATCGGTTGGATATCTGTGTTTATTGGGCCACAGGCTAATTATTGATTTCCTTCCAAGTCTGTATATTGTTTTGATATCATGCTGTGTGGTGTGGTAACCCCAAACACCTTGACACAGTGTGGTGTGGTGTGGTAACCCCAAACACCTTGACACAGTGTGGTGTGGTAACCCCAAACACCTTGACACAGTATGGTGTGGTGTGGTAACCGCAAACACCTTGACACAGTGTGGTGTGGTAACCCCAAACACCTTGACACAGTGTGGTGTGGTAACCCCAAACACCTTGACACAGTGTGGTGTGGTGTGGTAACCCCAAACACCTTGACACAGTGTGGTGTGGTAACCCCAAACACCTTGACACAGTGTGGTGTGGTAACCCCAAACAGCTTGACACAGTGTGGTGTGGTGTGGTAACCGCAAACACCTTGACACAGTGTGGTGTGGTAACCCCAAACACCTTGACACAGTGTGGTGTGGTAACCCCAAACACCTTGACACAGTGTGGTGTGGTAACCCCAAACACCTTGACACAGTGTGGTGTGGTAACCCCAAACACCTTGACACAGTATGGTGTGGTGTGGTAACCCCAAACACCTTGACACAGTGTGGTGTGGTAACCCCAAACACCTTGACACAGTGTGGTGTGGTAACCCCATAGCCTTTCACCCCCAAAGAGCTCCATGGTAGGGTTACTAAACCTACATGTGGTGTGGTAACCTTTCATCCCCAAACAGCTCCATGGTAGGGTTACTAAACCTACATGTGGTGTGGTAACCTTTCACCCCCAAACAGCTCCATGGTAGGGTTACTAAACCTACATGTGGTGTGGTAACCTTTCACCCCCAAACAGCTCCATGGTAGGGTTACTAAACCTACATGTGGTGTGGTAACCTTTCACCCCCAAACAGCTCCATGGTAGGGTTTACTAAACCTACATGTGGTGTGGTAACCTTTCACCCCCAAACAGCTCCATGGTAGGGTTACTAAACCTACATGTTAGTGCATCTAGTACAAGGTCCATTTAATGACATCACACAGTATTTCAGGTAGCCTTACATCCAGGGCAATCTGCCCCCAAAAGACCTTAAGATTATTCAGGCTTCTGTAGGCCAGAGATATGTTGTTTAAACCATGTCAATTAGTAAAAGACAATATGTACATCTAAGAGCAGAAATTACATAATTACAGAAAATACATAATTACATAATTTTAAGGTTGATGGTAGATTAGATATGACTCAGGAGCAGATTTAGAATTGGTTGACTTTATCAGAAAACACTACAGTAGGCTCAGATATACAGTAAGCTGCTCTGTGGCTCAGATATACAGTAAGCTGCTCTGTAGCTCAGATATACAGTAAACTGCTCTGTGGCTCAGATATACAGTAAACTGCTCTGTGGCTCAGATATACAGTAAGCTGCTCTGTGGCTCAGATATACAGTAAGCTGCTCTGTGGCTCAGATATACAGTAAGCTGCTCTGTGGCTCAGATATACAGTAAGCTGCTCTGTGGCTCAGATATACAGTAAACTGCTCTGTGGCTCAGATATACAGTAAGCTGCTCTGTGGCTCAGATATACAGTAAGCTGCTCTGTGGCTCAGCTATAGAGTAAGCTGCTCTGTGGCTCTGATATACAGTAAACTGCTCTGTGGCTCAGATATACAGTAAGCTGCTCTGTGGTTCAGATATACAGTAAGCTGCTCTGTGGCTCAGATATACAGTAAGCTGCTCTGTGGCTCAGATATACAATAAGCTGCTCTGTGGCTCAGATATACAGTAAGCTGCTCTGTGGCTCAGATATACAGTAAGCTGCTCTGTGGCTCAGATATACAGTAAGCTGCTCTGTGGCTCAGATATACAGTAAACTGCTCTGAGGCTCAGATATACAGTAAGCTGCTCTGTGGCTCAGATATACAGTAAACTGCTCTGTGGCTCAGATATACAGTAAGCTGCTCTGTAGCTCAGATATACAGTAAGCTGCTCTGTGGCTCAGATATACAGTAAACTGGTCTGTGGCTCAGATATACAGTAAGCTGCTCTGTAGCTCAGATATACAGTAAACTGCTCTGTGGCTCAGATATACAGTAAGCTGCTCTGTAGCTCAGATATACAGAAAACTGCTCTGTGGCTCAGATATACAGTAAGCTGCTCTGTGGCTCAGATATACAGTAAGCTGCTCTGTGGCTCAGATATACAGTAAGCTGCTCTGTGGCTCAGATATACAGTAAGCTGCTATGTGGCTCAGATATACAGTAAGCTGCTATGTGGCTCAGATATACAGCTGCTCTGTGGCTCAGATATACATTAAGCTGCTCTGTGGCTCAGATATAGTCTGTATCCCACATGGCACCCTATGCCCTATGGGTCCTGGTGGAAAGTGTGAACTATATAAGGAACAGGGTGCCATCTGGCACTCACACATATAGTAGGTTGCTCTGGCTTTGATGGGTGAACAAAGCTCATTGTTTCAGAGGAGAATCGATGGGTGACACTGCCTCCAACACCAAGGGGAGATTAAGGGTCTGTCCTTACATCCTGGTATTCAACACCCGGGTCGGCCCTCTGCAAAACAACATCAAACGACATCCTGTTCCTTATACAGTGTTCTACTGTTGAAGAGGGCCGATAGGGCACTTACGTAGGGGATAGGGTTCCATTTGGGATCCAGTACACATGTCCAGGTGCCCCACTGTACTTGGCAGCCAGGCTCCTCAGTCTTCAGCTCCCCAGGCCCCAGGTTCCTCAGTCTTCAGCTCCCCAGGCCCCAGGCTCCTCAGTCTTCAGCTCCCCAGGCCCCAGGCTCCTCAGTCTTCAGCTCCCCAGGCCCCAGGCTCCTCAGTCTTCAGCTCCCCAGGCCCCAGGCTCCTCAGTCTTCAGCTCCCCAGGCCCCAGGCTCCTCAGTCTTCAGCTCCCCAGGCCCCAGGCACTCCTCAGTCTTCAGCTCCCCAGGCCCCAGGCACTCCTCAGTCTTCAGCTCCCCAGGCCCCAGGCACTCCTCAGTCTTCAGCTCCCCAGGCCCCAGGCTCCTCAGTCTTCAGCTCCCCAGGCCCCAGGCTCCTCAGTCTTCAGCTCCCCAGGCCCCAGGCTCCTCAGTCTTCAGCTCCCCAGGCCCCAGGCTCCTCAGTCTTCAGCTCCCCAGGCCCCAGGCACTCCTCAGTCTTCAGCTCCCCAGGCCCCAGGCACTCCTCAGTCTTCAGCTCCCCAGGCCCCAGGCACTCCTCAGTCTTCAGCTCCCCAGGCCCCAGGCTCCTCAGTCTTCAGCTCCCCAGGCCCCAGGCTCCTCAGTCTTCAGCTCCCCAGGCACTCCTCAGTCTTCAGCTCCCCAGGCCCCAGGCTCCTCAGTCTTCAGCTCCCCAGGCCCCAGGCTCCTCAGTCTTCAGCTCCCCAGGCCCCAGGCTCCTCAGTCTTCAGCTCCCCAGGCCCCAGGCTCCTCAGTCTTCAGCTCCCCAGGCCCCAGGCTCCTCAGTCTTCAGCTCCCCAGGCCCCAGGCACTCCTCAGTCTTCAGCTCCCCAGGCCCCAGGCACTCCTCAGTCTTCAGCTCCCCAGGCCCCAGGCACTCCTCAGTCTTCAGCTCCCCAGGCATTCCTCAGTCTTCAGCTCCCCAGGCCCCAGGCTCCTCAGTCTTCAGCTCCCCAGGCCCCAGGCTCCTCAGTCTTCAGCTCCCCAGGCCCCAGGCTCCTCAGTCTTCAGCTCCCCAGGCCCCAGGCTCCTCAGTCTTCAGCTCCCCAGGCCCCAGGCTCCTCAGTCTTCAGCTCCCCAGGCCCCAGGCTCCTCAGTCTTCAGCTCCCCAGGCCCCAGGCACTCCTCAGTCTTCAGCTCCCCAGGCCCCAGGCACTCCTCAGTCTTCAGCTCCCCAGGCCCCAGGCACTCCTCAGTCTTCAGCTCCCCAGGCCCCAGGCTCCTCAGTCTTCAGCTCCCCAGGCCCCAGGCACTCCTCAGTCTTCAGCTCCCCAGGCCCCAGGCACTTCAACATGAACACATGGTCCGTACACTACCATCAAGCTGAAAAAGGGACACAGACACAAATGGATTGCAAGGTGAAAGAGAGAGAGAGAGAGATGACACTTTCCATATTGAGGGAGTTTCACCGTCAGCGACTAGATAATACCAACGGGCAGGTGCCAACTGGAAGAAAACCTGTCGTATTACGACATCTACATGTCTGATTTAGAAAACACCTCAAAGTGCTCCGTATAATTACTCTGACGACGTCACCATGGTCCTCCTCTCTGCAGTTCTAATCATCAGTCTCAGCGATGTAAACAACCTTGGATCGGTCCAACACCGACAGGGCCACTAAATTATATTTCTTCATTATAATCACGGAATGAGGACATGTGATTTGCAATTACTGTTATGCTTCACCCTTGTTAACCCAGAACCCTAGCCCTGCTGCCCTGCCCCAGACTCACTATTAACCCAGAACCCTAGCCCTGCTGCCCTGTCCCAGACTCACTATTAACCTTAGCCCTGCTGCCCTGTCCCAGACTCACTATTAACCCAGAACCCTAGCCCTGCTGCCCTGTCCTAGACTCACTATTAACCCAGAACCCTAGCCCTGCTGCCCTGCCCCAGACTCACTATTAACCCAGAACCCTAGCCCTGCTGCCCTGCCCCAGACTCACTATTAACCCAGAACCCTAGCCCTGCTGCCCTGCCCCAGACTCACTATTAACCCAGAACCCTAGCCCTGCTGCCCTGCCCCAGACTCACTATTAACCCAGAACCCTAGCCCTGCTGCCCTGCCCCAGACTCACTATTAACCCAGAACCCTAGCCCTGCTGCCCTGTCCCAGACTCACTATTAACCTTAGCCCTGCTGCCCTGTCCCAGACTCACTATTAACCCAGAACCCTAGCCCTGCTGCCCTGTCCCAGACTCACTATTAACCCAGAACCCTAGCCCTGCTACCCTGTCCCAGACTCAATATTAACCCAGAACCCTAGCCCTGCTGCCCTGCCCCAGGCTCACTATTAACCCAGAACCCTAGCCCTGCTGCCCTGCCCCAGACTCACTATTAACCCAGAACCCTAGCCCTGCTGCCCTGTCCCAGACTCACTATTAACCCAGAACCCTAGCCCTGCAGCCCGGTCCCAGACTCACTATTAACCCAGAACCCTAGCCCTGCTACCCTGTCATAGACTCACTATTAACCCAGAACCCTAGCCCTGCTACCCTGTCCCAGACTCACTATTAACCCAGAACCCTAGCCCTGCTGCCCTGTCCCAGACTCACTATTAACCCAGAACCCTAGCCCTGCTACCCTGTCCCAGACTCACTATTAACCCAGAACCCTAGCCTTGCTGCCCTGTCCCAGACTCACTATTAACCCAGAACCCTAGCCCTGCTGCCCTGTCCCAGACTCACTATTAACCTTAGCCCTGCTGCCCTGTCCCAGACTCACTATTAACCCAGAACCCTACCCCTGCTGCCCTGCCCCAGACTCACTATTAACCCAGAACCCTAGCCCTGCTGCCCTGCCCCAGACTCACTATTAACCAAGAACCCTAGCCCTGCTGCCCTGTTCCAGACTCACTATTAACCAAGAACCCTAGCCCTGCTGCCCTGTTCCAGACTCACTATTAACCCAGAACCCTAGCCCTGCTGCCCTGCCCCAGACTCACTATTAACCCAGAACCCTAGCCTTGCTGCCCTGCCCCAGACTCACTATTAACCAAGAACCATAGCCCTGCTGCCCTGTCCCAGACTCACTATTAACCCAGAACTCTAGCACTGCTGCCCTGTCCCATACTCACTATTAACCCAGAACCCTAGCCCTGCTGCCTTGCCCCAGACTCACTATTAACCCAGAACCCTAGCCCTGCTGCCCTGTCCCAGACTCACTATTAACCTAGAACCATAGCCCTGCTGCCCTGTCCCAGACTCACTATTAACCCAGAACTCTAGCACTGCTGCCCTGTCCCATACTCACTATTAACCCAGAACCCTAGCCCTGCTGCCTTGCCCCAGACTCACTATTAACCCAGAACCCTAGCCCTGCTGCCCTGTCCCAGACTCGCTATTAACCAAGAACCCTAGCCCTGCTGCCCTGTCCTAGACTCACTATTAACCCAGAACCCTAGCCCTGCTGCCCTGTCCGAGACTCACTATTAACCCAGAACCCTAGCCCTGCTGCCCTGTCCCAGACTCACTATTAACCCAGAACCCTAGCCCTGCTGCCCTGTCCTAGACTCACTATTAACCCAGAACCCTAGCCCTGCAGCCCGGTCCCAGACTCACTATTAACCCAGAACCCTAGCCCTGCTACCCTGTCATAGACTCACTATTAACCCAGAACCCTAGCCCTGCTACCCTGTCCCAGACTCACTATTAACCCAGAACCCTAGCCCTGCTGCCCTGTCCCAGACTCACTATTAACCCAGAACCCTACCCCTGCTGCACTGTCCCAGACTCACTATTAACTCAGAACCCTAGCCCTGCTACCCTGTCCTAGACTCACTATTAACCCAGAACCCTAGCCCTGCTACCCTGTCCTAGACTCACTATTAACCCAGAACGCTAGCCCTGCTGCCCTTTCCCAGACTCACTATTAACCCAGAACCCTAGCCCGGCTGCCCTGTCCCAGACTCACTATTAACCCAGAACCCTAGCCCTGCCCCAGACTCACTATTAACCCAGAACCCTAGCCCTGCTGCCCAGTCCCAGACTCACTATTAACCCAGAACCCTAGCCCTGCTGCCCTGTCCCAGACTCACTATTAACCCAGAACCCTAGCCCTGCTGCCCTGTCCCAGACTCACTATTAACCCAGAACCCTAGCCCGGCTGCCCTGTCCCAGACTCACTATTAACCCAGAACCCTAGCCCTGCTGCCCTGTCCCAGACTCACTATTAACCCAGAACCCTAGCCCTGCTGCCCTGCCCCAGACTCACTATTAACCCAGAACCCTAGCCCTGCTACCCTGTCCTAGACTCACTATTAACCCAGAACCCTAGCCCTGCTGCCCTGTCCCAGACTCACTATTAACACAGAACCCTAGCCCTGCTACCCTGTCCTAGACTCACTATTAACCCAGAACCCTAGCCCTGCTGCCCTGTCCCAGACTCACTATTAACACAGAACCCTAGCCCTGCCCCAGACTCACTATTTACCCAGAACCCTACCCCTGCTGCCCTGTCCCAGACTCACTATTAACTCAGAACCCTAGCCCTGCTACCATGTCCTAGACTCACTATTAACCCAGAACCCTAGCCCTGCTACCCTGTCCTAGACTCACTATTAACCCAGAACCCTAGCCCTGCTGCCCTGTCCCAGACTCACTATTAACCCAGAACCCTAGCCCTGCTGCCCTGTCCCAGACTCACTATTAACCCAGAACCCTAGCCCTGCTGCCCTGTCCCAGACTCACTATTAACCCAGAACCCTATCACTGCTACCCTGTCCTAGACTCACTATTAACCCAGAACCCTAGCCCTGCTGCCCTGTCCCAGACTCACTATTAACCCAGAACCCTAGCCCTGCCCCAGACTCACTATTAACCCAGAACGCTAGCCCTGCTGCCCTGTCCCAGACTCACTATTAACCCAGAACCCTAGCCCTGCTGCCCTGTCCCCGACTCACTATTAACCCAGAACCCTAGCCCTGCTGCCCTGTTCCAGACTCACTATTAACCCAGAACCCTAGCCCTGCTGCCCTGTCCTAGACTCACTATTAACCCAGAACCCTAGCCCTGCAGCCCTGCCCCAGGCTCATTATTAACCCAGAACCCTATCCCTGCCCCAGACTCATTAATAACCCAGAACCCTAGCCCTGCTGCCCTGCCCCAGGCTCATTATTAACCCAGAACCCTAGCCCTGCCCCAGGCTCATTAATAACCCAGATCCCTAGCCCTGCCCCAGACTCATTATTAACCCAGAACCCTAGCCCTGCCCCATGCTCATTATTAACCCAGAACCCTACCTCTCTAAAACTCAAACCCTGGTTATGGCCCTAAGCCTAACTGCAGTCAATGTAAACTATTGTTGAGCTTAGAGATGTCTTTCAAGCAATCTAAATGTGCGATTCATAACAATATAATAATATTGATGATTATTCAAAGTTTTAAACAACTACTCATTCGAGGGATTTTCTTTATTTTTTATTATTTTCTACATTGTAGAATAATAGTGAAGACATCAAAACTATGAAATAACACATATGGAATAATGTAGTAACCAAAAAAAGTGTTAAACAAATATACAAAATATATTTTATATTTGAGATTCTTCAAATAGCCACCCTTTGCCTTGATGACAGCTTTACTCTTGGAATTCTCTCAATTAGCTTTGTCTGGAATGCTTCTCCAACAGCCTTGAAGGAGTTCCCACATATGCTGAGCACTTGCTGACTGCTTTTAATTACATTTATTTTTTTACCTTTATTTAACTTGGCAAGTCAATGGCGGCCTTAGGAACAGTGAGTTAACTGCTTTGTTCGTGCAGAAATGTTTACCGTGTCAGATCAGGGATTCGATCTTGCAACCTTCCGGTTACTAGTTGAACACTTTAACCACTAGGCTCTAACCACTACGCTACCTGCTTATCCTTCACTCTGCGGTCCAACTCATCCCAAACCATCCCAATTTGGTTGAGGTCGGGAGATTGTGGAGACCAGGTCAACTAATGCAGCACTCCATCACTCTGCTTCTTGGTAAAATAGCCCTTATACAGCTTGAAGGTGTGTTGGGTCATTGTCCTGTTGAAAAACAAGTGATAGTCCCACTAAACGCAAACCAGATGGTATGGCGTATCGCTGCAGAATGCTGTGGTAGCCATGCTGTTTAAGTTTGCCTTGAATTCTAAGTAAATCACAGTGTCACCAGCAAAGCACCCCCACACCATAACACCTCCTCCTCCATGCTTCACGGTGGGAACCACACATGCGGAGATCAACCGTTTATCCACACCGCGTCTCACAAAGACACGGAGATTGGAACCAAAAATCTCCAATCTGGACTCCAGACCAAAGGACAAATTTCTACCGGTCTAATGTCCATTGCTCAAGTTTCTTGGCCCAAGCAAGTCTCTTCTTCTTATTGGTGTCCTTTAGTAATGGTTTCTTTGCAGCAATTCGACCATGAAGGCCTGATTCCCGCAGTCTCCTCTGAACAGTTGATATTGAGATGTGTCTGATGTGTCTTGAACTCTGTGAAGCATTTATTTGGGCTGCATTTTATGAGGCTGGTAACTCTAACCAATTTATACTCTGCAGCAGAGGTAACTCTGGGTCTTCCTTTTCTGTGGTGGTCCTAATGAGAGCCAGTTTCATCATAGCGCTTGATGGTTTTTGTGACTGCACTTAAAGAAACTTTCAAAGTTCTTGACCTTTTCCATATTAAATTACCTTCATGTCTTAAAGTAATGATAGAATGTCGTCTCTCTTTGCTTATTTGAGCTGTTCTTGCCATAATATGGACTTGGTCTTTTACCAAATAGGGCTATCTTCTGCTTACCACCCCTACCTTGTCACAACACAGCTAATTAGCTCAAACGCATCAAAATGCACAAATTAACTTTTAACAAGGCACACCTGTTAATTGAAATGCATTCCATGAAGCTGGTTGAGGGAATGCCAAGAGTGTGCAAAGCTGCCTTCAAGGCAAAGTGTGGCTATTTGAAGAATCTCAAATATTCTTGCGTTGTACCCAATGATTAATGAAAACTTGCTTGGTGGGTCGATGTCCTCGTTGTGGTTTTACAGACGTGTTTAATACGTTTTATGTACACACTTTATTAGAATATTTATGAAATTAATATTGTTATGTTTGGTAACACTTATTTGTTTTCCCTCGACTCCAACCCAATTCGATGGAACGGACGTGGGTGTGGCTAGGTCTACATAAGGGTGCTAATTTAAAAAACTCACAAGAGGTCTGACGAAGGCCGTGAGGCCGATACGTAAAGCTTATTAAAGACCAGTGATTCCATCAAGTGTGCAGGTTTCTTATTTTTTATATTATATTTTGATTTGTTTAACACTATTTTGGTTACTATATGACTCCATATGTGTTATTTCATAGTTTTGATGTCTTCACAATTATTCTACAATACAGAAAATGGTAAAAAAAATAAAATAAAGACAACCCCTTGAATGAGTAGGTGGTTCTAAAACTTTTGACCGGTAGTGTATTTTATTGAGAATATCTTACCATAATTATACACACTATAATGACTTGCTCCAGACTGATACTGCCCTCATACTGCAAAGTGAAAACGTTAGAAAACATTAGCGTTTAAAACTGTATAGCTTTATTATGAAAAGAACAAGGATCCTCTCACAGCCCCCATTTGATGGAATATTTGGTTCCGCCCATATTTTCGTAATGGTTGATGTTAGTTGTAGTTTTCATGCCCCTGGTATGCAGTGAACTTCATTTTGATTGAGTTACGCTAAAAAACACCAAGTCCCAGAATCCCTAGCGAAGAGGGTTCGGTCTGAAGTTACCACAACAGGAAGCGTCACTGTGCTAAAAACATTGGAGTAGGAAAAGTGCAACAAAACGCTGTCGAACACGAAGCTGCAGGAATGTTTCCTTTTAAGAAAATGTGTTGATTTGTGAAATAATATTTTTATAATCCACAACTTCTCTTCAGTTGATCGTCATCCATCTTGAGAACTGTCGAATTTGCGTCACTAGCAGCCCTCAATAGATAGGTTGTGTTGACCAAAATGGATGACAGCAAGGTATGTGGTTCTCTTCATGTTGTTTAACTAGCTAAACATGTCTTTGGGCTTAAATCAGTCATGTATGTTAATGCTTTTCTGGTGTATTGTTACTATTGGGGGAGTTGTCTTTACACAGACAACGATCTCAGATGAAAACAATTGGTGTTTGCTTCTCTAACAAGAGGTTCGGTACTGGTGCACTAACTATAGTCTCTGAATAACAAGGCACTGTGTGTTTTCTTTCTGCTGTTATCGTGATAGATGGTGGGAGGCAAAGTCAAGAAACCCGGTAAACGAGGCCGTAAACCCGCTAAGATTGATCTGAAAGCGAAGTTGGAGAGGAGCAGGCAGAGCGCCCGGGAGTGCCGAGCCAGGAAGAAGCTCCGGTATCAGTACCTAGAGGAACTCGTGTCCAGCAAGGAGAGGGCCATCTGCGCCCTGAGGGAGGAGCTGGAGATGGTGACTACATCACCCCGTTCTTCCTAAATGCACCAGCTATTCCCGTCAATTATCTAAACCACTCATTTGGTGTTGAAAAATCCGACGATATTTCACAAAATGATAATTATTTTCTTTACCTGCCTCTTGAATAAAGGCCTAGTCTATCCCGTAGAAACTTCTGGAGGCACTGACAGTCACATCACTAATATAGCTAACATTCTAAACAAGCTGCTGTGTTGTGTAGCTTAATATGTGTTTCCAGATCACAGCTTTTTTTTTTTGCAGCCAACTCTGTCATCTAACTCCCTGTTGGTTTCTCCTTCAGTACAAGCAGTGGTGTACAGCCATGGACCAGGGGAAGATCCCGTCTGAGATAAAGGCCCTACTGACAGGAGATGAACAGAAGCCTCCTCAGAGCTCCTCCACCAAGAGCTCCAAGAACAGCAACCAGAGCTAATGTGTTGGGAGTGCCAGACCAGAACTAGTCTGACTGTCAGTTTGTTAGAGGTGGCAGCCCTGGGTTGTATTCATTAGGGAAATTATATCAAATGTTGTGCAACAGAAAACAGGGTGTTCATATAATACCTACCCCCTTTTTTCCATCCCGTTTGCTTCCGTTTGTTGCCCTGGTGAATACGACCCAGAGCGAGTCTGTCTGATGAAAGGTTCCAGACCAGAGCTAGGCAGTAGGTACTCAGTCTGTCTAATGAAAGATTCCAGACCAGAGCTAGGCAGTAAGTACTCGGTCTGTCATGCCAGACCGCTCCACTGTATAAGGCCTCTGTGACGGAGAGTGAAGAGGTGTCTCACCGGTCTGTCTGTTTCAGCCCCTCCCCCCTCTAGAGGAGACGCACAGCAACAGAACTGTCAGAGACGCATATCATTACTAACGCTGGAGGACCTTCAGAGTAATAGCTCGTATTATTTGACAGTTGTAATCCACATCACTGGCCTGATGTATCATGCGTGGTTCACTATTGGGTTAGGGTTAGAGGTTCACTCTTGGGTTAGGGTTAGGGTTAGAGGTTCACTCTTGGGTTAGGGTTAGGGTTAGAGGTTCACTCTTGCAACTCTTGGATTCGTTAATGTAACGTGAAATATGGTATTAGTTGCAGCTATAGACACCCTTTAGACAGCCTGTATTATTGAACAGTTAATCTCAGTGTTTTAGCTTCTACGTGTGAGAATTGAGGAAGCGTTTTAATGGTACATGGATGAAACCAGGACAGAAGAAGTGAAAGGGTGTAGGCTGTGCATGTCCTACCTGGCCTAGACACTCAGACAAAACAAAGCACATATTCACCTTCAAATAAGGAATTACTCTTTCACCTTTCATTGGTTAGTTTGTGTTGGGAAAGGAGCAGAACTATGGTAACATCCCAAATGGCACTCCATTCCCTAAATAGAGCCCTGGTCTAAAGTAGTGCACTATATAGGGAATAGGGCACCATTGGGGACATGTATATGATGTCATGTATCTGCAGAGATGATGATGATGATGTAATGATATACAGCACTGTATGTTGAATTTATTTATATATTTTTATTGGATCACAGAAAGCCCTTTTTTCCCCGGTTTTGTAGTGTGATGTTGTAGAACGTATAGAAGGTCTGACAGACAAAAGAAAGATCTTTCCCATTTTGTAGAGATGTTCAAGTCTCTTGTTTGTGTGAAAGGCTAGAATGGGGACACGTCCTTACCAGAACAGGAGTTGCTGAGGCATTGCTCCACCTATGTTGTCTTTCAGTAATGTTACATTGTATCATGTGGTATCTAATCGAGGCCTAGACGACTCATGTTCTTTCACCATAATGCAACCAAAATATAGTAGCCTGTACCTGTTTTGGTTTACAAATGATGATTATATTGTCCTAAGGAAATTAAATAAGGACTCATTAATAGACATTCATTCTGTCTGACACTCATTAATAGACATTAATTCTGCTTGACACTCATTAATAGACACTCATTAATAGACATTCATTCTGCTAGACACTCATTAATAGACATTCATTCTGCTTGACACTCATTAATAGACATTCATTCTGCTTGACACTCATTAATAGACACTCATTAATAGACACTCATTCTGCTTGACACTCATTAATAGACATTCATTCTGCTAGACACTCATTAATAGACACTCATTCTGCTTGACACTCATTAATAGACACTCATTCTGCTTGACACTCATTAATAGACATTCATTCTGCTTGACACTCATTAATAGACATTCATTCTGCTTGACACTCATTAATAGACACTCATTCTGCTTGACACTCATTCTGCTTGACACTCATTAATAGACATTCATTCTGACATTTTGTTACATTACAGCCTTATTCTAAAATTGATTAAATTATATATTTTTCTCTACAATCTACACACAATACCCCATAATGACAACGTGACAAAAGGTTTTTAGAAATGTTTGTTAATTTTTCAAATACCAGACGCTTTGGTGTGAGACTTGAAATTGAGCTCAGGTGCATCCTGTTTCAATTGATCATCTTTGAGATGTTTCTCCAACTTGGAGTCCACCTGTGGTAAATTACATGTTTTGGACATGTCTTTGGAAAGGCACACACCTGTCTATATACGGTCCCACAGTTGACAGTGGATGTCAGAGCAAAAACCAAGCCATGAGGTCAAAGGAACTGTCCATAGAGCTCCAAGACAGGATTGTGTGGAGGCACAGATTTGGGGAAGGGTTCCAAAACATGTCTGCAACATTGAAGGTCCCCAAGAACACAGTGGCCTCCATCATTCTTAAATGGAAGAAGTTTGGAGCCACCAAGACTCTTCCTAGAGCTGGCCGCCCGGCCAAACTGAGCAATTGGGGGAGAAGGGCCGTGGTTAGGGAGTTGACCAAGAACCCGATGATCGCTCCAGAGTTCCTCTGTGGAGATGGGAGAACCTTCCAGAAGGACAACCATCTCTGCAGCACTCCACCAATCAGGCCTTTATGGTACGAGTGGCCAGACGGAAGCCACTCCTCAGTAAAAGGCACGGCAGCCTGCTTGGAGTTTGCCAAAATGCACCTAAAGGACTCTGACCACGAGAAACAAGATTCTTTGGTCTGATGAAACCAAGATTGAACTCTTTGACCTGAATGCCAATCGTTACGTCTGGAGGAAACCTGACACCATCCCTACAGTGAAGCATGGTGGTGGTGGCACCATCCCTACGGTGAAGCATGGTGGCGGCAGCATCATGCTGTGGGGATGTTTTTCAGCGACATTCTGAGAGAATAGTCGGGAGAGAAAGATGATTGGAGCAAAGTACAGAGAGACCCTTGATGAAAACCTGCGCCAGAGCGTTTAGGACCTCAGACAGGGGCGAAGGTTCACCTTCCAACAGGACAACGACCCTAAGCACACAGCCAAGACAACGCAGGAGTGGCTTCAGGACAATTTTCTGAATGAGTGGCCCATCCAGAGCCCGGACTTGAACCCGATGAAACATCTCTGGAGAGACCTGAAAATATCTGTGTAGCGACGCTCCCCATCCAACCTGACAGAGCTTGAGAGGATCTGCAGAGAAGAATGGGAGAAACTCCCCAAATACAGGTGTGCCAAGCTTGTAGTGTCATACCCAAGAAGACTAGAGGCTGTAATCGCTGCCAAAGGTGCTTCAACAAAGTCCTGAGTAAAGGGTCTGAAAACTGATGTAAATGTGATATTTCAGTTTTTATTTTTAATACATTTTGCAAAAAATATCTTAAGGACCTGTTTTTGCTTTGTAATTTTGGCCTAGTGTGTGTAAATTGATGAAGGGGGAGGGGGGAAAAAAACAATGTATTCCATTTTAGAATAAGGCTGTAATGTAACAAAATGTGTAAAAAGTCAAGGGGTCTGAATACTTTCTGAATGTTACTGTATAGGCCGCCTCCTGCTGTCCTCCATGGTAAAACAGAGAAAAGGTACAACTAAGGAAAGGATCAACATGTTCAGAATGTTACCTGGAGGACAATGGGGCCGGGTCTTTTTCAATTTCAGCCAATGGGAGGATTATATATATATTTTCAAACCTAGTCCAGAGGAGGGTCATGTGATTGAAATGTCAATATGTCTGTTTTTTGTTGTTGTTTTTAGTTGCTTATTAGGTTATATATATATATCTATATCTATATATATCTATATCTATATCTATATATATCTATATCTATATATATCTATATCTATATCTATATATATCTATATATCTATATCTATATCTATATATATCTATATCTATATATATCTATATATATATATCTATATCTATATATATCTATATCTATATATATCTATATCTATATCTATATATATCTATATCTATATCTATATATATCTATATCTATATATATCTATATCTATATATATCTATATATATATCTATATCTATATATATCTATATCTATATATATCTATATCTATATATATCTATATCTATATCTATATATATCTATATCTATATATATCTATATCTATATATATCTATATCTATATCTATATATATCTATATCTATATATATCTATATCTATATATATCTATATATATATCTATATCTATATATATCTATATCTATATATATCTATATATATATCTATATCTATATATATCTATATATATATATCTATATATATCTATATATATATATCTATATATATCTATATATATCTATATCTATATATATCTATATCTATATATATCTATATATATATCTATATCTATATATATCTATATCTATATATATCTATATATATCTATATCTATATATATCTATCTATATCTATATCTATATATATCTATATATATCTATATATATATCTATATATATGTATCTATATATATATATATATATGTGTGTATGTATATATATACTGTATAGATGTGTGTGCTGATGTCGCCCCTCATCTCTCATTCTTTGCTGGGAGCACAATATCAATTGCGCCTATAGGCTATTCAGTGTGGTCTCAATCAAATGATCCTATAGGCTACGAAGTGCATGCTGGGAGAAGCACAGAGCAACGTTAGAAGATGAGAAGGAGGACCGGAGGTCAACTTTGATAGCTGGCTACTACTATAATAGATTATTATTAAAAAACAATATGTTTCTTGCCCATGTATGTATTTATCAGAGTTATTGACCTGACAATAAACCGAATTCTAGTCACTTACATTGTGGTGTTGAAATTTGAAGCAGCAGCCGCAACGCAATCAATCAGAAATGGACAGCTCATGGTGCTGAATGGAGGCAAATCAGAGATTCATGTAAACAGTCTTCATTTTAATTAGACCTCACTAACAACAAGAGGGCTTTGTGTTGGAGCCTATTCCTTCCTATTGAAGAAGGAGGTGGTAGTCCTACCTGTCAGACAGACGACATTAGGCTATCGGCTGCTATGTCCACAGATCAGTCGGTCAACTCCTCCACCCACCACACTCTTTAAATAGCCTAAAACAACCTCTAGTATGTACAACTATTTAGAACTGCATTGAAGAAAAATACAAACACGATGATGTATTCAACGCAACTCTTTTACTAGAGATGAGATCTTTCCACCCCTCGTCTTGTCTGGCCAGACGTGTAGAGCCGTAACAGACATTTCTGTGACCTTATTTGACCATTTCTGCTGCTTTTGAGATACGGCTCGATCTCCTCATTGGTCACTATTTGTTGAGTAAATTAAAACACTAACCAATCACAACCCAGTACCTATTGGTCACTACTTGTTGAGTAAATTAAAACACTAACCAATCACAACCCAGTACCTATTGGTCACTACTTGTTGAGTATATTAAAACACTAACCAATCACAACCCAGTACCTATTGGTCACTGCTTGTTGAGTATATTAAAACACTAACCAATCACAGCCCAGTACCTATTGGTCACTACTTGTTGAGTAAATTAAAACACTAACCAATCACAACCCAGTACCTATTGGTCACTACTTGTTGAGTATATTAAAACACTAACCAATCACAACCCAGTACCTATTGGTCACTGCTTGTTGAGTATATTAAAACACTAACCAATCACAACCCAGTACCTATTGGTCACTACTTGTTGAGTATATTAAAACACTAACCAATCACAACCCAGTACCTATTGGTCACTACTTGTTGAGTATATTAAAACACTAACCAATCACAACCCAGTACCTATTGGTCACTACTTGTTGAGTTTAAATCAGATGACATAACCAGCAGACACTCCCAGAGGGTTGTAGGTCTGTCCACTTCCTTTTAAATCAGAGACATATCAACCAGACACTCCCAGAGGGTTGTAGGTCTGTTGACTGCCTTTAAATCAGATGACATATCAACCAGACACTCCCAGAGGGTTGTAGGTCCATCCACTTCCTTTAAATCAGATGACATATCAACCAGACACTCCCAGAGGGTTGTAGGTCCGTCCACTTCCTTTAAATCAGAGACATATCAACCAGACACTCCCAGAGGGTTGTAGGTCCATCCACTTCCTTTAAATCAGATGACATATCAACCAGACACTCCCAGAGGGTTGTAGGTCCGTCCACTTCCTTTAAATCAGAGACATATCAACCAGACACTCCCAGAGGGTTGTAGGTCCATCCACTTCCTTTAAATCAGATGACATATCAACCAGACACTCCCAGAGGGTTGTAGGTCTGTCCATTTCCTTTAAATCAGAGACATATCCATCTAGGTCTTCCTCAAAATGTTTCTCCCTTCACAGTATCGTAGGAACTGGTGCAGCCGGTAGACTAAATACCCCAGCAGAGGACTGCTGTGACTGCAGCTGAACAGCTGGGAGGGCGGCAGAACTAAGAGAGAGAGAGAGAGGCACACTTTTATTAACTGACAATAATCACACAACTAAACAGACTGAATGAGTGTCTGGATTCAATCAGATCAAGTGTTCACCGGTGATAGCTGACACCCGTATAGCTGATGTTTTGGTGGTGTCTGAGGGGGAACTGTGTCAGAGTTGTCAAATCCACATAGTGGTTGTTTTGGTGGTGTCTGAGGGGGAACTGTGTCAGAGTTGTCAAATCCACATAGCTGTTGTTTTGGTGGTGTCTGAGGGGGAACTGTGTCAGAGCTGTCAAATTCACATAGTGGTTGTTTTGGTGGTGTCTGAGGGGGAACTGTATCAGAGCTGTCAAATCCACATAGCTGATGTTTTGGTGGTGTCTGAGGGGGAACTGTATCAGAGCTGTCAAATCCACATAGTGGTTGTTTTGGTGGTGTCTGAGGGGGAACTGTGTCAGAGTTGTCAAATCCACATAGCTGTTGTTTTGGTGGTGTCTGAGGGGGAACTGTATCAGAGCTGTCAAATCCACATAGTGGTTGTTTTGGTGGTGTCTGAGGGGGAACTGTGTCAGAGCTGTCAAATCCACATAGCTGATGTTTTGGTGGTGTCTGAGGGGGAACTGTGTCAGAGCTGTCAAATCCACATAGTGGTTGTTTTGGTGGTGTCTGAGGGGGAACTGTGTCAGAGCTGTCAAATCCACATAGTGGTTGTTTTGGTGGTGTCTGAGGGGGAACTGTGTCAGAGCTGTCAAATCCACATAGTGGTTGTTTTGGTGGTGTCTGAGGGGGAACTGTGTCAGAGCTGTCAAATCCACATAGCTGATGTTTTGGTGGTGTCTGAGGGGGAACTGTATCAGAGCTGTCAAATCCACATAGTGGTTGTTTTGGTGGTGTCTGAGGGGGAACTGTGTCAGAGCTGTCAAATCCACATAGTGGTTGTTTTGGTGGTGTCTGAGGGGGAACTGTGTCAGAGCTATATAAACATTGGGTTGTTATTTTACCTGAAATGCACAAGGTCTTTTACTCCAATTAATCCTCACATAAAACGGTCAACCGAATCGTTTCTAGTCATCTCTCCTCCATCCAGCCGTTTTCTTCTTTGGACTTCATATGGCGATTGGCCACTTGTTCAGGGAGGGTTTAGGGGAGGGCCACTTGTTTAGGGGAGGGCCACTTGTTTAGGGGAGGGCCACTTGTTCAGGGAGGGTTTAGGGGAAATATATTTGACTGAAGGGAGGACCATCCATTTTAATTTCAGAGAGGTCAGATGTTCCTCCATGTAACCCTTATTTATTAAAAGGTTCCCTCCCTGACTGTTCTCCATGTAACCCTTATATTAAAAAGGTTCCCTCCCTGACTGTAACTGTTCTCCACTGGGATTCTCTGCCTCTGACCCTATTACAGGGGCTGAGTCACTGGTTACTGGTGCTCTTCCATGGTGTCCCTAGGAGGGCTGAGTCACTGGCTTACTGGTGCTCTACCATGCGGTCCCTAGGAGGGCTGAGTCACTGGCTTACAGGTGCTCTTCCATGTCGTCCCTAGGAGGGCTGAGTCACTGACTTACTGGTGCTCTTTCATACCGTCCCTAGGAGGGCTGAGTCACTGGCTTACTGGTGCTCTACCATGCGGTCCCTAGGAGGGCTGAGTCACTGGCTTACTGGTGCTCTACCATGCGGTCCCTAGGAGGGCTGAGTCACTGGCTTACTGGTGCTCTACCATGCGGTCCCTAGGAGGGCTGAGTCACTGGCTTACTGGTGCTCTACCATGCGGTCCCTAGGAGGGGTGAGTCACTGGCTTACTGGTGCTCTACCATGCGGTCCCTAGGAGGGCTGAGTCACTGGCTTACTGGTGCTCTACCATGCGGTCCCTAGGAGGGGTGAGTCACTGGCTTACTGGTGCTCTTTCATACCGTCCCTAGGAGGGCTGAGTCACTGGCTTACTGGTGCTCTACCATGCGGTCCCTAGGAGGGGTGAGTCACTGGCTTGCAGGTGCTCTACCATGCCGTACCTGGGAGTGCTGAGTCACTGGCTTACTGGTGCTCTTCCATGCCGTCCCTAGGAGGGGTGAGTCACTGGTTACTGGTGCTCTACCATGCGGTCCCTAGGAGGGGTGAGTCACTGGCTTACTGGTGCTCTTCCATGCGGTCCCTAGGAGGGGTGAGTCACTGGCTTACTGGTGCTCTTCCATGCCGTCCCTAGGAGGGCTGAGTCACTGGCTTACTGGTGCTCTTCCATGCGGTCCCTAGGAGGGGTGAGTCACTGGCTTACTGGTGCTCTTCCATGCCGTCCCTAGGAGGGCTGAGTCACTGGCTTACTGGTGCTCTTCCATGCCGTCCCTAGGAGGGGTGAGTCACTGGTTACTGGTGCTCTACCATGCCATCCCTAGGAGGGCTGAGTCACTGGCTTACTGGTGCTCTTCCATGCCGTCCCTAGGAGGGGTGAGTCACTTGAGTGGGTTGAATTACTGACGTGATCTTCCTGTCTGGGTTGGGCCCCCCCCTCGGGTTCGTGCTGTGGGGGAGATCTTCGTGGGCTATACTCGGCCTTGTCTCAGGGTAGTAGGTTGGTGGTTTACGGATATCAATCTAGTGGTGTGGGGGCGCTGTACTTTGGCAAAGTGGGTGGGGTTATATCCTGCCTGTTTGGCCCCTGTCCGGGGTATCGTCGTTGTCATGTGTGTGTGTATACATGACGCTGTGTGTTGTGCGTATACATTTTCATGCTGTGTGTGTGTACATGATGCTGTGTGTGTGTGTACATGATGCTGTGTGTACATGATGCTGTGTGTGTGTGTACATGATGCTGTGTGTGTGTACATGATGCTGTGTGTACATGATGCTGTATGTGTGTGTGTACATGCTGCTGTGTGTGTGTACATGATGCTGTGTGTGTGTGTGTGTGTACATGATGCTGTATGTGTGTGTGTACATGCTGCTGTGTGTGTGTACATGATGCTGTGTGTGTGTGTGTACATGATGCTGTGTGTGTGTGTGTACATGATGCTGTGTGTGTGTGTACATGATGCTGTGTGTGTGTGTGTCTGTACATGATGCTGTGTGTGTGTGTGTGTGTGTACATGATGCTGTGTGTGTGTGTGTACATGATGCTGTGTGTGTGTGTACATGATGCTGTGTGTGTGTGTACATGATGCTGTGTGTGTGTGTGTACTTGATGCTGTGTGTGTGTGTACATGATGCTGTGTGTGTGTGTACATGATGCTGTGTGTGTACATGATGCTGTGTGTGTGTGTGTTCATGATGCTGTGTGTGTGTACATGATGCTGTGTGTGTGTGTACATGATGCTGTGTGTGTGTGTGTGTACATGATGCTGTGTGTGTGTGTGTACATGATGCTGTGTGTGTGTGTGTACATGATGCTGTGTGTGTGTGTGTGTGTACATGATGCTGTGTGTGTGTGTGTACATGATGCTGTGTGTGTGTGTGTGTGTGTACATGATGCTGTGTGTGTGTGTGTACATGATGCTGTGTGTGTGTGTACATGATGCTGTGTGTGTGTGTACATGATGCTGTGTGTGTGTGTACATGATGCTGTGTGTGTGTGTACATGATGCTGTGTGTGTGTGTACATGATACTGTGTGTGTACACAACGTGTCATTGGTTCCTGGAAAGAAAAGGAATGTTAAACTGAATCTGTGTTAAATGGGAAAAAATAGACCAGAACCTGTTGAATATTCATGTCCAGAACCTGTTGAATATTCATGTCCAGGACCTGTTGAATATTCAGGCATCATCTCTTAACTCCAGATTACATTAAGAACCAGGAAGTGAAGTGTTATCTATAGGACTGTTTGTGTGTCATCTTAACTCCTTCCAAGATATGTCTCTATGTCCATCATTTCTCTATGATAACTCACAAAAGTGAGAATGCAACATTCAGATCTGTCTCCTGTAGTGTCCTCTCTACAACGTTCTGTCTCCTGTAGTGTTCTCTCTACAACATTCTGTCTCCTGTAGTGTCCTCTCTACAACGTTCTGTCTCCTGTAGTGTCCTCTCTACAACGTTCTGTCTCCTGTAGTGTCCTCTCTACAACGTTCTGTCTCCTGTAGTGTCCTCTCTACAACATTCTGTCTCCTGTAGTGTCCTCTCTACAACGTTCTGTCTCCTGTAGTGTCCTCTCTACAACGTTCTGTCTCCTGTAGTGTCCTCTCTACAACGTTCTGTCTCCTGTAGTGTCCTCTCTACAACATTCTGTCTCCTGTAGTGTTCTGTCTCCTGTAGTGTCCTCTCTACAACATTCTGTCTCCTGTAGTGTCCTCTCTACAATAGTCAGTTCTTATATATATATATATATATATATATATATCTGAACAACTATCCCAACATCCTCTCTGTTCTGTTCTCTCCATGTGGGGTAAAGGACAACATTTTATTCTGACACAGACTGAGCTGTATATCTCTCTCTAGACAGACTGAGCTGTATATCTCTCTAGACAGACTGAGCTGTATATCTCTCTCTCTAGACAGACTGAGCTGTATATCTCTCTCTCTGGACAGACTGAGCTGTATATCTCTAGACAGACTGAGCTGTATATCTCTCTAGACAGACTGAGCTGTATATCTCTCAAGACAGACTGAGCTGTATATCTCTCTCTAGACAGACTGAGCTGTATATCTCTCTCTAGACAGACTGAGCTGTATATCTCTCTAGACAGACTGAGCTGTATATCTCTCTGGACAGACTGAGCTGTATATCTCTCTCTCTAGACAGACTGAGCTGTATATCTCTCTCTAGACAGACTGAGCTGTATATCTCTCTAGACAGACTGAGATGTATATCTCTCTCTCTATACAGACTGAGCTGTATATCTCTTTCTCTAGACAGACTGAGCTGTATATCTCTTTCTCTAGACAGACTGAGCTGTATATCTCTCTCTCTAGACATACTGAGCTGTATATCTCTCTCTCTAGACATACTGAGCTGTATATCTCTCTAGACAGACTGAGCTGTATATCTCTTTAGACAGACTGAGCTGTATATCTCTCTAGACAGACTGAGCTGTATATCTCTCTCTCTGGACAGACTGAGCTGTATATCTCTCTAGACAGACTGAGCTGTATATCTCTCTAGACAGACAGCTGCATATCTCTCTCTAGACAGACTGAGTTGTATATATCTCTCTCTAGACAGACTGAGCTGTATATCTCTCTAGACAGACTGAGCTGTATATCTCTCTCTCTAGACAGACTGAGCTGTATATATCTCTCTCTAGACAGACTGAGCTGTATATCTCTCTAGACAGACTGATCTGTATATCTCTCTGGACAGACTGAACTGTATATCTCTCTCTCTAGACAGACTGAGCTGTATATCTCTCTAGACAGACTGAGCTGTATATCTCTCTGGACAGACTGAGCTGTATATCTCTCTAGACAGACTGAGCTGTATATCTCTCTGGACAGACTGATCTGTATATCTCTCTGGACAGACTGAACTGTATATCTCTCTAGACAGACTGAGCTGTATATATCTCTCTAGACAGACTGAGCTGTATATCTATCTCTCTAGACAGACTGAACTGTATATCTCTCTCTCTAGACAGACTGAGCTGTATATCTCTCTAGACAGACTGAGCTGTATATCTCTCTAGACAGACTGAGCTGTATATCTCTCTGGACAGACTGAGCTGTATATCTCTCTAGACAGACTGAGCTGTATATCTCTCTGGACAGACTGATCTGTATATCTCTCTGGACAGACTGAACTGTATATCTCTCTAGACAGACTGAGCTGTATATATCTCTCTAGACAGACTGAGCTGTATATCTATCTCTCTAGACAGACTGAACTGTATATCTCTCTCTCTAGACAGACTGAGCTGTATATCTCTCTGGACAGACTGAGCTGTATATCTCTCTAGACAGACTGAGCTGTATATCTCTCTAGACAGACTGAGCTGTATATCTCTCTCTGACGGATTCCTTTTCAATCCTTCAAATACAGCCAATAACATTCTGATTCATTTGGCCCTTTTGTATGAGTCACATGTCACTATACATCTGGGTAAATCTTACAATAGGTCCACATTGTCACTAGTAATGCTGCATTGTGGATACACATCTGATGCTTTATTCATTAGCTATTCATCAGTAGAAAGCAATGAGTATTTAAATCACAGTACAGACAGTAGTTTCACACACTAACAGAGACTAACAGAGTGTCTGGCAGGTTAGAGGCTGGGTTTAGTGTCAGGGGTTAGAGGTCAGAGGTTAGGGGTCAGAGGTTAGGAGTCAGCGGTTAGGGTTCAGTGGTTAGGGTTCAGAGGTTAGGAGTCAGAGGTTAGGGGTCAGAGGTTAGGGGTCAGAGGTTAGGGGTCAGAGGTTAGGGGTCAGGGGTCAGAGGTTAGGGGGTCAGGGTCTGGCAGTGACAGGTGAGAGCAGTCAAGGCCAGTGATGGTGCAGAGCGTTTCAATGAGACTTCTTCATCGCCAGAGGTTAGGGGTCAGAGGTTAGAGGTGAGACTCCTTCATCGCCAACCAATCAGGTCCTCGGTCTGTTGCGTCCATCTGCGTGTGGCTCAGGGGAGCCGGGGGAGCCACCAAAGACTGTCCAGTTAAAGGCCGTCTGTCAGACCAAACACCTCAAGGCTTCAGCCTCCATGAAAACCACAGGGATCACAACAAAACAGCAATAACAACATCACGTGTGTTATAACAGATGGTACAATGCGTTATAACAGATGGTACAATGCGTTATAACAGATGGTACAATGCGTTATAACAGATGGTACAATGCGTTATAACAGATGGTACAATGCGTTATAACAGATGGTACAATGCGTTATAACAGATGGTACAATGCGTAATAACAGATGGTACAATGCGTTATAACAGATGGTACAATGCGTTATAACAGATGGTACAATGCGTTATAACAGATGGTACAATGCGTTATAACAGATGGTACAATGCGTTATAACAGATGGTACAATGCGTTATAACAGATGGTACAATGTGTTATAACAGATGGTTTAAATGTGTTATAACAGATGGTACAATGTGTTATAGACGTATGAGGACCATGTATATAATTATAGGATTATGTTAACAGACTGCTCTACCTGAGAAAACCTATTCCATTCATACAATCTTAACTGTCCCCATGTCATGGTCATATCATGGACATCCTACCACACGCATGTTAACAGACAGACAGGGGATTCAGAACCATAGACATGTTAACAGACAGACAGGGGATTCAGAACCATAGACATGTTAACAGACAGACAGGGGATTCAGAACCATAGACATGTTAACAGATAGACAGGGGATTCAGAACCATAGACATGTTAACAGACTGTAGCAGACAGACAGGGGATTCAGAACCATAGACATGTTAACAGATAGACAGGGGATTCAGAACCATAGACATGTTAACAGACTGTAGCAGACAGACAGGGGATTCAGAACCATAGACATGTTAACAGACAGACAGGGGATTCAGAACCATAGACATGTTAACAGACTGTAGCAGACAGACAGGGGATTCAGAACTATAGACATGTTAACATACTGTAGCAGACAGACAGGGGACTCAGAACCATAGACATGTTAACAGACTGTAGCAGACAGACAGGGGATTCAGAACTATAGACATGTTAACAGACTGTAGCAGACAGACAGGGGATTCAGAACCATAGACATGTTAACAGACAGACAGGGGATTCAGAACCATAGACATGTTAACAGACTGTAGCAGACAGACAGGGGATTCAGAACCATAGACATGTTAACAGACTGTAGCAGACAGACAGGGGATTCAGAACTATAGACATGTTAACAGACTGTAGCAGACAGACAGGGGATTCAGAACTATAGACATGTTAACAGACTGTAGCAGACAGACATGGAATCCAGCTGCTGATTCAACACAATGTGAACACCTTCCCTCTCTCTGCAAGTCAGCGTCAGGTCTCATCTGTTCCACTAAAGACGGTGTTTCAGCACCCCAGATACTGTCCTCTACAACAATACACATCATCCTCAGAAATGAAGCGTCGATAGTTAAATCCTGTCTCCCTCCCCTCCCGTCAGACGAAGGTGTTGGGAGGGTCAGCTCTGATTGATAGTTAAACCCTGTCTCCCTCTCCTCCCGTCAGACGAAGGTTGTTGGGAGGTTTGGCTCTGATTGATAGTTAAACCCTGTCTCCCTCCCCTCCCGTCAGACGAAGGTTGTTGGGAGGTTTGGCTCTGATTGATAGTTAAACCCTGTCTCCCTCCCCTCCCGTCAGACGAAGGTTGTTGGGAGGGTTGGCTCTGATTGATAGTTAAACCCTGTCTCCCTCTCCTCCCGTCAGACGAAGGTGTTGGGAGGGTTGGCTCTGATTGATAGTTAAACCCCGTCTCCCTCCCCTCCCGTCAGACGAAGGTGTTGGGAGGGTTGGCTCTGATTGGCCAGGCCAGCTTCTTCTCCTTGGCCTCGCGGTCAAACGTGTCGTAGACGGAGTCTTTGGTGAGCGTCGTCTTGGTCGCCACGGGGATATCCACCACGCCCACGTAGTTACTCTTGGCCATGCGGGAGCTGGCGGTGATGGTGTAGGCGTTGCTACGGTAACACTTCATAGAGGACGTGCAGAAGGTCTCCCTCATGCCGCGTCTGAAGTTAGCGTTGTAGACGGAATAGAGCGAGGGTTTCGAGGCGGCGGAGCTGAACGACACCCAGACCACACAGCAGAACACCAGAGCCCCCTGTCTGCTGGGGCCCGGGGCCTCACTAGGGTGCCACACCTGGACCACGTAGAAGGGAGTCCAGGTGAGGAGGAACACCACGTTCAGCATGAGAAACATCTTGATGGTCTTCACTTTAGTCCTGGGGACGATGTTCATGGTTCTCCTGACCGTGTGTCCGTCGGCGCCGATCCTCCAGATGTAGTGGACCACACGCTGGTAAAACCACACGATGAGGACAGCTGGGACCAGGAACCCCAGGAGCAGGTGGACGGAACCGTACAGAACGCCATCCCAGCTTCCCGCCGGCAGGAAGAAGTCACAGTGCCCTCCCCCGTCCCCCGCCTCCGAGCCATAGAAGAAAAGACAGGGAGAGACGAAAGCGGCGTCCAACATCCAGGAGGCCAGGATCATCCTCTTCGCTTTCTCCCTGGACACCTTGAAGCTCAGTGGGTACACAATGGTGTAGAACCGGTCCACACAGATGGACAGCAGAACATACACCTGGACACCAGGACACAGGTGCTGCAGGTAACGAACAGCCTTACAGGCGGCAGCGCTGAGAGGCCAGCCCCCGCAGGTCACCTGGAGGAGGATGAAGGGAGCACAGCCCAGGGACAGCAACAGGTCGGCACAGGCCATGGACACCACAAAGTAGTTTGTAGTGGACTGACTCCTTCTGCTACGGTGGATCACTACACACACTAGAACATTACCCAGGATGGACACCAACCACAGGAGACTGAACACCAGCCCCAGAACAGCCACCTCCGCTGGGGTGAGTTCATACCACACCTGGGTGGTGTTCTGGAGGCCGGAGGAGGAAGAGGAGGAGGAGGAAGAGGAGAGGGCGTCGTGGTTCCAGATGGAGGGTGTCGCTG
This sequence comes from Oncorhynchus clarkii lewisi, assembly GCF_045791955.1. Classification (NCBI taxonomy): domain Eukaryota; kingdom Metazoa; phylum Chordata; class Actinopteri; order Salmoniformes; family Salmonidae; genus Oncorhynchus; species Oncorhynchus clarkii. The sequence continues at coordinate 33,402,531 of NC_092179.1, read as the reverse complement.
AACTGGTGTTGCCCCTGTCTGAGAGGTTAAAGGTCATGGGGAGGGTAAAGGAGGGGGAGAGGAGGGGCAGGAGGGAGGGCTTGATGGCGTCTGTTGATTGGGCGTAGACCATGCCGCTACCGGGAACAGCACCACAGGAGACCTGCAGAGACAGCACCCACAGGAGACCTGCAGAGACAGCACCCCAGGAGACCTGCAGAGACAGCACCACAGGAGACCTGCAGAGACAGCACCACAGGAGACCTGTGGAGACAGCACCACAGGAGACCTGCAGAGACAGCACCACAGGAGACCTGCAGAGACAGCACCCCAGGAGACCTGCGGAGACAAACACACAAACAAGATGTTGTGAGATGGAGGAGACTTACTAAACAGTAGGTAATAAATAATAGCATCTGCATTGTATATGATATATACCTGTATGGAAGAGGACGTTCATGGAAATAAGATGCCTTCAGAAAGGATTCACACCCTGGGACTTTTTACACATTTTGTTGTGAGTTAAAACATGGATTAGAATGGATCAAATCCAGAGTTGTGTCAATACCCCATAATGTCAATTAAAACTGAAAAGCTGAAATGTATTGAGTCAATAAGTATTCAACCTCTCTGTTATGGCAAGGAGCCTAAATACGTTCAGGAGTCAAAATGTGCTCAACAAGTCACACAATAAACTGCATGGACTCACTCTGTGTTCAATGATAGTGTTCAACATGATTTATAAATTATTTTATGTAACTAACCAGTTAAGAACACATTCTTATTTTCAATGACGGCCTGGGAACAGTGGGTTAACTGGTCTAGGAACAGTGGGTTAACTGGTCTAGGAACAGTGGGTTAACTGGTCTAGGAACAGTGGGTTAACTGGTCTAGGAACAGTGGGTTAACTGGTCTAGGAACAGTGGGTTAACTGGTCTAGGAACAGTGGGTTAACTGGTCTAGGAACAGTGGGTTAACTGCCTTGTTCAGGTAGCAGAACGACAGATTTGTACCTTGTCAGCTCTGGGATTTGATCTTGCAGCCTTTCAGTTACTAGTCCAACGCTCTAACCACTAGGCTACCTGCTGGTTACTAGTCCAACGCTCTAACCACTAGGCTACCTGCTGGTTACTAGTCCAACGCTCTAACCACTAGGCTACCTGCTGGTTACTAGTCCAACGCTCTAACCACTAGGCTACCTGCTGGTTACTAGTCCAACGCTCTAACCACTAGGCTACCTGCTGGTTACTAGTCCAACGCTCTAACCACTAGGCTACCTGCTGGTTACTAGTCCAACGCTCTAACCACTAGGCTACCTGCTGGTTACTAGTCCAACGCTCTAAACACTAGGCTACCTGCTGGTTACTAGTCCAACGCTCTAACCACTAGGCTACCTGCTGGTTAATAGTCCAACACTCTAACCACTAGGCTACCTGCTGGTTACTAGTCCAACACTCCGATCTAAGAGATCAGTCCTATTCTAACCTGAGGAGAGATCAGTCCTATCCTAACCTGAGGAGAGATCAGTCCTATTCTAACCTGAGGAGATCAGTCCTATTCTAACCTGAGGAGAGATCAGTCCTATTCTAACCTGAAGAGAGATCAGTCCTGAAGAGAGATCAGTCCTATTCTAAACTGAGGAGAGATCAGTCCTATTCTAACCTGAGGAGAGATCAGTCCTATTATAACCTGAGGAGAGATCAGTCCTGAGGAGAGATCAGTCCTATTCTAACCTGAGGAGAGATCAGTCCTGAGGAGAGATCAGTCCTATTCTAACCTGAGGAGAGATCAGTCCTGAGCAGATATCAGTCCTATTCTAACCTGAGGAGAGATCAGTCCTATTCTAACCTGAGGAGAGATCAGTCCTATTCTAACCTGAGGAGAGATCAGTCCTGAGGAGAGATCAGTCCTATTCTAACCTGAGGAGAGATCAGTCCTGAGGAGAGATCAGTCCTATTCTAACCTGAGGAGAGATCAGTCCTGAGCAGATATCAGTCCTATTCTAACCTGAGGAGAGATCAGTCCTATTCTAACCTGAGGAGAGATCAGTCATGAGCAGATATCAGTCCTATTCTAACCTGAGGAGAGATCAGTCCTATTCTAACCTGAGGAGAGATCAGTCCTATTCTAACCTGAGGAGAGATCAGTCCTGAGGAGAGATCAGTCCTATTCTAACCTGAGGAGAGATCAGTCCTGAGGAGAGATCAGTCCTATTCTAACCTGAGGAGAGATCAGTCCTGAGGAGATATGAGTCCTATACTAACCTGAGGAGAGATCAGTCCTATTCTAACCTGAGGAGAGATCAGTCCTGAGGAGAGATCAGTCCTATTCTAACCTGAGGAGAGATCAGTCCTGAGGAGAGATCAGTCCTATTCTAACCTGAGGAGAGATCAGTCCTGAGGAGATATGAGTCCTATACTAACCTGAGGAGAGATCAGTCCTATTCTAACCTGAGGAGAGATCAGTCCAGAGGAGAGATCAGTCCTATTCTAACCTGAGGAGAGATCAGTCCTGAGGAGAGATCAGTCCTGAGGAGAGATCAGTCCTATTCTAACCTGAGGAGAGATCAGTCCTATCCTAACCTGAGGAGAGATCAGTCCTATCCTAACCTGAGGAGAGATCAGTCCTATTCTAACCTGAGGAGATCAGTCCTATTCTAACCTGAGGAGAGATCAGTCCTATTCTAACCTGAAGAGAGATCAGTCCTGAAGAGAGATCAGTCCTGAGAGATCAGTCCTATTCTAAACTGAGGAGAGATCAGTCCTATTCTAACCTGAGGAGAGATCGGTCCTATTATAACCTGAGGAGAGATCAGTCCCGAGGAGAGATCAGTCCTATTCTAACCTGAGGAGAGATCAGTCCTATTCTAACCTGAGGAGAGATCAGTCCTGAGGAGAGATCTGTTCTATCCTAACCTGAGGAGAGATCAGTCCTATCCTAACCTGAGGAGAGATCAGTCCTATTCTAACCTGAGGAGAGATCAGTCCTATTCTAACCTGAGGAGAGATCAGTCCTGAAGAGAGATCAGTCCTGGGGAGAGATCAGTCCTGGGGAGAGATCAGTCCTGGGGAGAGATCAGTCCTGAAGAGAGATCAGTCCTGAAGAGAGAACAGTCCTGAAGAGAGAACAGTCCTGAAGAGAGATCAGTCCTGGGGAGAGATCAGTCCTGAAGAGAGATCTAAACTGAGGAGAGACCAGTCCTATTCTAACCAGGGAGTCCTATTTTTATTTATTTTTCTCTCTCTCTCTCTCTCTCTCTGTTGAGGAACTGTGTTGAGGGGATGGCTTAATGGGTGATAGAGGACCTGTGTTGAGGGGATGGCTTAATGGGTGATAGAGGACCTGTGTTGACGGGATGGCTTAATGGGTGATAGAGGACCTGTGTTGAGGGGGTGCTTAATGGGTGATAGAGGGACTGTGTTGAGGGGGTGATAGAGGAACTGTGTTGAGGGGATGTCTTAATGGGTGATAGAGGAACTGTGTTGAGGGGGTGATAGAGGAACTGTGTTGAGGGGGTGATAGAGGAACTGTGTTGAGGGGGTGGCTTAATGGGTGATAGAGGAACTGTGTTGAGGGGATGGCTTAAACAACCACAGAGCCTCTTGTTAATGGTTTATATAGTCTCAGTAGAATATCAACAACCTGCCCCGAGGAGCAGTAACTGCTGAAGAGACAAACCTATTCATTAGTCACTCCAAGAGACAAAGCTGAGCCAAACCACCCCAGGAGACAGCAGGTTGCACAGAGGCAATAAGCAGGAGTCTGTGGGGTCCTGAGTCTCTCTAGGGATAATCATTAAGGTTCTGTGGAGGCTGAGGTACTCTAGGGGAGGGGGTTATGTGTGGAGGCTGAGGTAATCTAGGGGAGGGGATTATGTGTGGAGGCTGAGGTAATATAGGGGAGGGGATTATGTGTGGAGGCTGAGGTAATATAGGGGAGGGGATTATGTGTGGAGGCTGAGGTAATCTAGGGGAGGGGATTATGTGTGGAGGCTGAGGTAATCTAGGGGAGGGGTTAATGTGTGGAGGGGATTATGTGTGGAGGCTGAGGTAATCTAGGGGAGGGGATTATGTGTGGAGGCTGAGGTAATATAGGGGAGGGGATTATGTGTGGAGGCTGAGGTAATCTAGGGGAGGGGATTATGTGTGGAGGCTGAGGTAATCTAGGGGAGGGGTTAATGTGTGGAGGGGATTATGTGTGGAGGCTGAGGTAATCTAGGGGAGGGGATTATGTGTGGAGGCTGAGGTAATATAGGGGAGGGGATTATGTGTGGATGTGATTATGTGTGGAGACTGAGGTAGGTTATAGCCAACCCAGACCCAGGGGACAGGTTTATGTATAAAGGTTGAGGTAGGTTATAGCCAGCCCAGACCCAGGGGGCAGGTTTATGTGTTGAGGTTGAGGTAGGTTATATCCAGCCCAGACCTAGGGGACAGGTTTATGTGTTGAGGTTGAGGTAGGTTATATCCAGCCCAGACCTAGGGGGCAGGTTTATGTGTTGAGGTTGAGGTAGGTTATATCCAGCCCAGACCTAGGGGACAGGTTTATGTGTTGAGGTTGAGGTAGGTTATATCCTGCCCAGACCCAGGGGACAGGTTTATGTGTTGAGATAGGTTATATCCTGCCCAGACCCAGGGGACAGGTTTATGTGTTGAGGTTGAGGTAGGTTATATCCTGCCCAGACCCAGGGGACAGGTTTATGTGTTGAGGTTGAGGTAGGTTATATCCTGCCCAGACCCAGGGGACAGGTTTATGTGTTGAGGTAGGTTATAGCCAGCCCAGACAGGTTTATGTGTTGAGGTTGAGGTAGGTTATATCCAGCCCAGACCCAGGGGACAGGTTTATGTGTTGAGGTTGAGGTAGGTTATATCCTGCCCAGACCCAGGGGACAGGTTTATGTGTTGAGATAGGTTATATCCTGCCCAGACCCAGGGGACAGGTTTATGTGTTGAGGTTGAGATAGGTTATATCCTGCCCAGACCCAGAGGACAGGTTTATGTGTTGAGGTTGAGGTAGGTTATATCCTGCCCAGACCCAGGGGACAGGTTTATGTGTTGAGATAGGTTATATCCTGCCCAGACCCAGGGGACAGGTTTATGTGTTGAGGTTGAGGTAGGTTATATCCTGCCCAGACCCAGAGGACAGCAGCAGCTTTGTGCTTATCACACATCTCATGTTTACTGTAGTGGCTCTCCTCTCTCTACCTTCATACCCTCTATTCCCTTGGCAACCATCGCCTGAGTCAGCCCTGACATCCACACACACAGCCTGATGAGAGAGATGCCTGAACCTCAACAAGCCAGCTGCTGCTGCTGAAAGATATACAGTTTACAGTGTTTCTGGGCTGGAGAGAGGACAGCACGACACCATATCAACATAACACCACAACACCACAACAGACCAGTGTCAAACCCACAACACCACAACAGACCACTGTCAACACCACAACACCATGACAGACCACTGTCAACACCACAACACCATGACAGACCAGTGTCAACACCATGACAGACCAGTGTCAACACCACAACACCATGACAGACCAGTGTCAACACCATGACAGACCAGTGTCAACACCACAACACCATGACAGACCAGTGTCAGCACCACAACACCACCACAACACCATGACAGACCACTGTCAACACCACAACACCATGACAGACCAGTGTCAACACCACGACAGACCAGTGTCAACACCACAACACCATGACAGACCAGTGTCAACACCACAACACCACCACAACACCATGACAGACCACTGTCAACACCACAACACCATGACAGACCAGTGTCAACACCACGACAGACCAGTGTCAACACCACAACACCATGACAGACCAGTGTCAACACCACAACACCATGACAGACCAGTGTCAGGTAGATGGACAGAGTATCATGACTGATCTACTCCATACCACTATTAGTAGCAGGTAGATGGACAGAGTATCATGACTGATCTACTCCATACCACCAACAGCACTATTAGCAGCAAGTAGATGGTCAGAGTATCATGACTGATCTACTCCATACCACTATTAGCAGCAGGTAGATGGACAGAGTATCATGACTGATCTACTCCATACCACCAACAGCACTATTAGCAGCAGGTAGATGGACAGAGTATCATGACTGATCTACTCCATACCACCAACAGCACTATTAGCAGCAGGTAGATGGACAGAGTATCATGACTGATCTACTCCATACCACTATTAGCAGCAGGTAGATGGACAGAGTATCATGACTGATCTACTCCATACCACCAACAGCACCATTAGCAGCAGGTAGATGGACAGAGTACCATGACTGATCTACTCCATACCACCATTAGCAGCACGTAGATGGACAGAGTACCATGACTGATCTACTCCATAGCACTATTAGCAGCAGGTAGATGGACAGAGTATCATGACTGATCTACTCCATACCACCAACAGCACTATTAGCAGCAGGTAGATGGACAGAGTATCATGACTGATCTACTCCATACCACCAACAGCACTATTAGCAGCAGGTAGATGGACAGAGTACCATGACTGATCTACTCCATACCACCAACAGCACCATCTGGCCTACATGAGTTCTGCTGTTCCCTGACAGCGCAGCAGCCTCCACACAGCAGGCGGGACAGGATAACATGTCTCGTGATATTCCGTTTCAGAATAATAGCCTATCAACATACAACCTGACAAAACCATAGACTTCCAGGACAATACACGACAAAGAAAAAACGACCATGCAGCAAGCCCTTTCCAAACAACCAGACAGACACCGGTTTGTTTTGTAGCGCAAACGTTGTGCGAATATTCTGTGACCGGAGACAAAAGCTACAGCTCATATATTTCACAGATGTATATTATTGATGCCCGTTGAATTTGAATAACATCTATTACATCTCACTCGGACGGACGCACACAGACTCAACACATCCCATCTCATCTTCTGCACATCCTACCATTCCAGTGTTTTACTTGCTATATTGTAGTTACTTCGCCACCATGGCCTTTTTTTGCCTTTACCTCCCTTATCTCACCTCATTTGCTCACATTGTATATAGACTTGTTTATACTGTATTATTGACTGTCTGTTTGTTTTACTCCATGTGTAACTCTGTGTTGTTGTTTGTGTCGCACTGCTTTGCTTTATCTTGGCCAGGTCTCAGTTGTAAATGAGAACTTGTTCTCAACTAGCCTACCTGGTTAAAATAAAGGTGAAAAATAAAATAAAGAATATTGTGATGGACACATTCATGTAATCAAGGACAACGTTTAGGCAAAATTATAAACCCATTCTGAATCTTCCTAATTATTATCAGCTTGGCCTGAAATGCTCATGATGTCGAAACGTTCTGCCAGGTCTACCCGGGTAACTGTTAAAATAATCATCAGTCACGTACCTGTCTCACGGTAATAACGGTCGCATTTTACGTTCTGTGTCTAACTCCGTATTATTCCGTCAATCTAACGGATATTGTGCTGCGGAGGATCGCCCCGGTTCTTCATCTGAATCACGTCCGTTCGGTTCGGTTCCAACCGTTAACAATAACAGCCTCTTCCTCTTCGTGACAACTGCGGCATTCCTGGAAAGTGGAAACTGCTTAGGAACGAGACAAAATGTCGCGGGAGAGGAGGGGAGAGGAGAGGAGAGGAGGGGAGGGGGGGCAATATAATTAAATCAATACATTTTCTTTCAATGGAGACGGTCACATGGTGTGATGATCACGTGCCCACTAGGATAATACAGATAGAAAGTTAGAAACAGCAGAATAGACTAGGACTAATCTGTGAACAACACAGGATCTGTGTCAAACAGCAGAATAGACTAGGACTAATCTGTGAACAACACAGGATCTGTGTCAAACAGCAGAATAGACTAGGACTAATCTGTGAACAACACAGGATCTGTGTCAAACACCAGAATAGACTAGGACTAATCTGTGAAGAACACAGGATCTTTGTCAAACACCAGAATAGACTAGGACTAATCTGTGAACAACACAGGATCTGTGTCAAACACCAGAATAGACTAGGACTAATCTGTGAAGAAACACAGGATCTTTGTCAAACACCAGAATAGACTAGGACTAATCTGTGAACAACACAGGATCTTTGTCAAACACCAGAATAGACTAGGACTAATCTGTGAAGAACACAGGATCTGTGTCAAACACCAGAATAGACTAGGACTAATCTGTGAACAACACAGGATATTTGTCAAACACCAGAATAGACTAGGACTAATCTGTGAACAACACAGGATTTTTGTCAAACACCAGAATAGACTAGGACTAATCTGTGAAGAACACAGGATCTGTGTCAAACACCAGAATAGACTAGGACTAATCTGTGAACAACACAGGATCTTTGTCAAATCTCTAAATAATGATGTCTCCTCCATCACAACTGATCTGACAGAAGTGCCCAGGTGAAGGCCACCTTAATGATGATCTACCACCATATTCACTTCACCTGTCAAGTCTCTTCCAATCAGTGAAGCTGAAGGGGATGAGGAGGGGATTTGGAAGAACCCTGCTCCTACCCAAAAGGAGACCCCAGGACTCTACCCAAAAGGAGACACCAGGGCTCTACCCAAAAGGAGACCCCAGGACTCTACCCAAAAGGCGACCCCAGGACTCTACCCAAAAGGCGACCCCAGGACTCTACCCAAAAGGAGACCCCAGGACCCTACCCAAAAGGAGACCCCAGGACTCTACCCAAAAGGAGACCCCAGGGCCCTACCCAAAAGGAGACCCCAGGACTCTACCCAAAAGGAGACCCCAGGGCCCTACCCAAAAGAAGACCCCAGGGCCCTACCCAAAAGGAGACCCCAGGACTCTACCCAAAAGGAGACCCCAGGGCCCTACCCAAAAGGAGACCCCAGGACTCTACCCAAAAGGAGACCCCAGGACTCTACCCAAAAGGAGACCCCAGGGCCCTACCCAAAAGGAGAGTCAACAGATATGTAAAGCAGGCAGAGCCATACCTCTACCCTGAGTCAACAGATATGTAAAGCAGGCAGAGCCATACCTCTATCCTGAGTCAGCAGATATGTAAAGCAGGCAGAGCCATACCTCTACCCTGAGTCAACAGATATGTAAAGCAGACAGAGCCATACCTCTACCCTGAGTCAACAGATATGTAAAGCAGGCAGAGCCATACCCTGAGTCAACAGATATGTAAAGCAGGCAGAGCCATACCTCTACCCTGAGTCAACAGATATGTAAAGCAGACATTTAAGTAGGCTGATGATTGTTAGATGCTGATGTGGGTCCATCTGTCTGACAGCTGTAGAGTTAATCTACACCAATATTTTAATGAAAACATGATCAGCCCATATGACATCACTGCCCTCGCTCTGTCAAGGGGTCTGGACCTTATGTGGTAGTGTCCTAGTTCTGTATTTTATTAAAACATATTTTGTATATTTTAACTTGGGGGACTGTAGTGACTCCTCATGCACTGAGTCCCACCACAATCACATTACATAGATGCTGTGTGCACAAACATGCATTTAATTATTATGCTTCAACTGCATTGGTAAGTGATTGACCAAATCTATAGGCTGCATTACACCCCAACAGTGCAGTAGTCAGGGAAGGTAGTATGACAACGGAAGAGGCCGGATGAACAACTTGCTGTCCAACACATTACCCTTATATTAACAACATGCTGTCCAACACATTATCCCTATATTAACAACATGCTGTCCAACACATTATCCCTATATTAACAACATGCTGTCCAACACATTATCCCTATATTAACAACATGCTGTCCAACACATTATCCCTATATTAACAACATGCTGTCCAACACATTATCCCTATATTAACAACATGCTGTCCAACACATTATCCCTATATTAACAACATGCTGTCCAACACATTATCCCTATATTAACAACATGCTGTCCAACACATTATCCCTATATTAACAACATGCTGTCCAACACATTATCCCTATATTAACAACTTGCTGTCCAACACATTATCCCTATATTAACAACATGCTGTCCAAAACATTATCCCTATATTAACAACATGCTGTCCAACACATTATCCCTATATTAACAACATGCTGTCCAACACATTATCCCTATATTAACAACTTGCTGTCCAACACATTATCCCTATATTAACAACATGCTGTCCAACATATTATCCCTATATTAACAACATGCTGTCCAGCACATTATCCCTATATTAACAACTTGCTGTCCAACATATTATCCCTATATTAACAAAATGCTGTCCAACACATTATCCCTATATTAACAACATGCTGTCCAACACATTATCCCTATATTAACAACATGCTGTCCACACATTATCCCTATATTAACAACTTGCTGTCCAACACATTATCCCTATATTAACAACATGCTGTCCAACACATTATCCCTATATTAACAACATGCTGTCCAACACATTATCCCTATATTAACAACATGCTGTCCAACACATTATCCCTATATTAACAACATGCTGTCCAACACATTATCCCTATATTAACAACATGCTGTCCAACACATTATCCCTATATTAACAACATGCTGTCCAACACATTATCCCTACATTAACAACATGCTGTCCAACACATTATCAACATGCTGTCCAACACATTATCCCTATATTAACAACATGCTGTCCAACACATTATCCCTATATTTACAACTTGCTGTCCAACACATTATCCCTATTTTAACAACATGCTGTCCAACACATTATCCCTACATTAACAACATGCTGTCCAATACATTATCCCTATATTAACATTAACAACATGTCGTCCAAAACATTATCCTTAACTTAACGAAATGCTGTCCAATACATTATCCCTACATTAACATGCTGTCCAACACATTATCCCTATATTAACGACATGCTGTCCAATACATTATCCCTACATTAACAACATGCTGTCCACACATTATCCCTACATTAACATGCTGTTCAACACATTGTCCCTATATTAACGACATGCTGTCCAATACATTATCCCTACATTAACAACATGCTGACCAATACATTACCCCTACATTAACAACATGCTGTCCCTCCCTCTATCAGGTGATGATAACATGCTGTCTCTCCCTCTATCAGGTGATGATAACAACATGCTGTCTCTCCCTCTATCAGGTGATGATAACAACGTGCTGTCTCTCCCTCTATCAGGTGATGATGACATGCTGTCTCTCCCTCTATCAGGTGATGATAACATGCTGTCTCCCCCTCTATCAGGTGATGATAACAACATGCTGTCTCTCCCTCTATCAGGTGATGATAACAACGTGCTGTCTCTCCCTCTATCAGGTGATGATGACATGCTGTCTCTCCCTCTATCAGGTGATGATAACATGCTGTCTCTCCCTCTATCAGGTGATGATGACATCATCCTTCTATACAGGGGCTGTTGCCCATCTCATATTACAGGGCTGACGTGGACGTCTGCTGTCGAAGCAGCACGTTGCCATGGCAACAAACGGAGAGCAATATCCAAGACACTCCGTCTCCATGGGAGACCAACAACTTTGTTTAGAGTGGAGAGGAGCTCTGGCAGAGGGAGATAGGGAGATATATGGAGAGAGAGGGAGAATAGACAGAAAGACTGGAGAGATGGCAGAAAATTGAGAAGGGGAGAGAGAAAAAGAGAGGGAGAGGAAGGGGACAGAGGGAGAGGAAGGGGACAGAGGGGGAGAGAAAGAGGAAGGGGACAGAGGGGGAGAGGAAGGGGACAGAGGGGGAGAGGGAGGGGACAGAGGGGAGAGGAAGGGGACAGAGGGGAGAGGAAGGGGACAGAGGGAGAGGAAGGGGACAGGGGGAGAGAGGAAGGGGACAGAGGGAGAAAGGAAGGGGACAGGGGGAGAGAGGAAGGAAGGGGACAGAGGGAGAGAGGAAGGGGACAGAGGGAGAGGATGGGGACAGAGGGGAGAGGAAGGGGACAGAGGGAGAGGAAGGGGACAGAGGGAGAGGAAGGAGACAGAGGGAGAGGAAGGGGACAGAGGGAGAGGAAGGGGACAGAGGGAGAGGAAGGAGACAGAGGGAGAGGAAGGGGACAGAGGGAGAGAGGAAGGGGACAGAGGGGAGAGAGGAAGGGGACAGAGGGGAGAGAGGAAGGAGACAGAGGGAGAGGAAGGGGACAGAGGGGGAGGAAGGGGACAGAGGGCGAGAGAGGAAGGAGACAGAGGGAGAGAGGAAGGGGACAGAGAGGGAGAGAGAGGAAGGGGACAGAGATGGGTGAAGTCATGTCTGTGTGGGAGACTGTCAGAGATTAGGTTTACAGTGCCTTGCGAAAGTATTCGGCCCCCTTGAACTTTGCGACCTTTTGCCACATTTCAGGCTTCAAACATAAAGATATAAAACTGTATTTTTTTGTGAAGAATCAACAACAAGTGGGACACAATCATGAAGTGGAACGACATTTATTGGATATTTAAAACTTTTTTAACAAATCAAATACTGAAAAATTGGGCGTGCAAAATTATTCAGCCCCTTTACTTTCAGTGCAGCAAACTCTCTCCGGAAGTTCAGTGAGGATCTCTGAATGATCCAATGTTGATCTAAATGACTAATGATGATAAATACAATCCACCTGCGTGTAATCAAGTCTCCGTATAAATGCACCTGCACTGTGATAGTCTCAGAGGTCTGTTAAAAGCGCAGAGAGCATCATGAAGAACAAGGAACACACCAGGCAGGTCCGAGATACTGTTGTGAAGAAGTTTAAAGTCGGATTTGGATACAAAAAGATTTCCCAAGCTTTAAACATCCCAAGGAGCACTGTGCAAGCGATAATATTGAAATGGAAGGAGTATCAGACCACTGCAAATCTACCAAGACCTGGCCGTCCCTCTAAACTTTCAGCTCATACAAGGAGAAGACTGATCAGAGATGCAGCCAAGAGGCCCATGACCACTCTGGATGAACTGCAGAGATCTACAGCTGAGGTGGGAGACTCTGTCCATAGGACAACAATCAGTCGTATATTGCACACATCTGGCCTTTATGGAAGAGTGGCAAGAAGAAAGCCATTTCTTAAAGATATCCATAAAAAGTATTGTTTAAAGTTTGCCACAAGCCACCTGGGAGACACACCAAACATGTGGAAGAAGGTGCTCTGGTCAGATGAAACCAAAATTGAACTTTTTGGCAACAATGCAAAACGTTATGTTTGGCGTAAAAGCAACACAGCTCATCACCCTGAACACACCATCCCCACTGTCAAACATGGTGGTGGCAACATCATGGTTTGGGCCTGCTTTTCTTCAGCAGGGACAGGGAAGATGGTTAAAATTGATGGGAAGATGGATGGAGCCAAATACAGGACCATTCTGGAAGAAAACCTGATGGAGTCTGCAAAAGACCTGAGACTGGGACGGAGATTTGTCTTCCAACAAGACAATGATCCAAAACATAAAGCAAAATCTACAATGGAATGGTTCAAAAATAAACATATCCAGGTGTTAGAATGGCCAAGTCAAAGTCCAGACCTGAATCCAATCGAGAATCTGTGGAAAGAACTGAAAACTGCTGTTCACAAATGCTCTCCATCCAACCTCACTGAGCTCGAGCTGTTTTGCAAGGAGGAATGGGAAAAAATGTCAGTCTCTCGATGTGCAAAACTGATAGAGACATACCCCGAGCGACTTACAGCTGTAATCGCAGCAAAAGGTGACGCTACAAAGTATTAACTTAAGGGGGCTGAATAATTTTGCACGCCCAATTTTTCAGTTTTTGATTTGTTAAAAAAGTTTTAAATATCCAATAAATGTCGTTCCACTTCATGATTGTGTCCCACTTGTTGTTGATTCTTCACAAAAAAATACAGTTTTATATCTTTATGTTTGAAGCCTGAAATGTGGCAAAAGGTCGCAAAGTTCAAGGGGGCCGAATACTTTCGCAAGGCACTGTAGAGGTCTAGAAGTCATGTCTGTGTGGGAGACTGTCAGAGATTAGGTTTAGAGGTCTAGAAAGCATGTCTGTGTGGGAGACTGTCAGAGATTAGGTTTAGAGGTCTAGAAAGCATGTACTGTATATGTGTTTTAATAAAATCAACTATACTGAACAAAAATATAAACACAACATGTAACAATTTCAAACATTTTACTGAGTTACAGTTCATATAAGGATATCAGTCAATGGAAATACATAGAAGGGCTTTATTACAGACAGAAATCCCCCCTAAGCACCTCCCCTCTCCCCCTCAGCACCTCCCCTCTCCCCCCTCAGCACCTCCCCTCTCCCCCTCAGCACCTCCCCTCTCCCCCTCAGCACCTCCCCTCTCCCCCCTCAGCACCTCCCCTCTCCCCCCTCAGTACCTCCCCTCTCCCCCCTCAGCACCTCCCCTCTCCCCCCTCAGACGATCCCGTCGGTGAAGAAGCCGGATGTAGAGGTCCTGGGCTGATGTGGTCTGTGGATGTGGAGGTCCTGGGCTGACGTGGTCTGTGGATGTGGAGGTCCTGGGCTGACGTGGTCTGTGGATGTGGAGGTCCTGGGCTGACATGGTCTGTGGATGTGGAGGTCCTGGGCTGACGTGGTCTGTGGAGGTCCTGGGCTGACGTGGTCTGTGGATGTAGAGGTCCTGGGCTGACGTGGTCTGTGGATGTAGAGGTCCTGGGCTGACGTGGTCTGTGGATGTGGAGGTCCTGGGCTGACGTGGTCTGTGGATGTAGAGGTCCTGGGCTGACGTGGTCTGTGGATGTAGAGGTCCTGGGCTGACGTGGTCTGTGGATGTAGAGGTCCTGGGCTGACGTGGTCTGTGGATGTAGAGGTCCTGGGCTGACGTGGTCTGTGGAGGTCCTGGGCTGACGTGGTCTGTGGATGTAGAGGTCCTGGGCTGACGTGGTCTGTGGATGTAGAGGTCCTGGGCTGACGTGGTCTGTGGATGTGGAGGTCCTGGGCTGATGTGGTCTGTGGATGTGGAGGTCCTGGGCTGACGTGGTCTGTAGAGGTCCTGGGCTGACGTGGTCTGTGGATGTGGAGGTCCTGGGCTGACGTGGTCTGTGGATGTGGAGGTCCTGGGCTGACGTGGTCTGTGGATGTGGAGGTCCTGGGCTGACGTGGTCTGTGGATGTGGAGGTCCTGGGCTGATGTGGTCTGTGGATGTGGAGGTCCTGGGCTGACGTGGTCTGTGGATGTGGAGGTCCTGGGCTGACGTGGTCTGTGGATGTGGAGGTCCTGGGCTGATGTGGTCTGTGGATGTAGAGGTCCTGGGCTGACGTGGTCTGTGGATGTAGAGGTCCTGGGCTGACGTGGTCTGTGGATGTGGAGGTCCTGGGCTGACGTGGTCTGTGGATGTAGAGGTCCTGGGCTGACGTGGTCTGTGGAGGTCCTGGGCTGACGTGGTCTGTGGATGTGGAGGTCCTGGGCTGACGTGGTCTGTGGATGTGGAGGTCCTGGGCTGACGTGGTCTGTGGATGTGAGGCCAGTTGGACGTTCTGCCAAATTCTCTAAAAACGACATTCCTTCAGTCCGCGTTGCCTATTGGACACTTCCTCAAAACTTGAGACATCTGACCCGTTGCTGACCTTCCCAGATTCTGCCGGTCCAAAGCTCTAGCTAACTTCCAACGTTGTTTAAAGTATTCTGGACCCTCAGAGTTTCCTGTGCCAGTCTCTCCCTGTATCAGGTGATGCTAACAGGCTATTTGTTCAGGGGATAAGAAGTAAATCAGGGATTTTATGACGTTTCCACTGGAGCATTACATTAGATTCTAAAAACAGA
Source organism: Oncorhynchus clarkii lewisi (assembly GCF_045791955.1). Lineage (NCBI taxonomy): Eukaryota > Metazoa > Chordata > Actinopteri > Salmoniformes > Salmonidae > Oncorhynchus > Oncorhynchus clarkii. The sequence goes on along the minus strand of NC_092179.1, from coordinate 33,386,828 downwards.
CTTTGTTAACTTGCTGTTTGAGGTGAAGAGAAAAACACTTTGAGAAACTCCTCATTAGTGGTGGTGAGTTACGACAATCAGAAAAACTAATCAGACATCCCCAAATGGACACATTAACAGGCCGATATCTGGTTGCAAGCCAGCTAGCCTACTTCTATATGCGGAATCAGGTGTGTGTCCATACTTAACAGTGACGGGAGCGCTCCAGGTAGACTAGGACTACTTCTACAGGTATTCAGTTCCTGTCTTTACTCAACAGGTAGACTAGGACTACTTCTACAGGTAATCAGTTCCTGTCCTTACTCAACAGGTAGACTAGGACTACTTCTACAGGTAATCAGTTCCTGTCTTTACTCAACAGGTAGACTAGGACTACTTCTACAGGTAATCAGTTCCTGTCTTTACTCAACAGGTAGACTAGGACTACTTCTACAGGTAATCAGTTCCTGTCCTTACTCAACAGGTAGACTAGGACTACTTCTACAGGTAATCAGTTCCTGTCCTTACTCAACAGGTAGACTAGGACTACTTCTACAGGTAATCAGTTCCTGTCCTTACTCAACAGGTAGACTAGGACTACTTCTACAGGTAATCAGTTCCTGTCCTTACTCAACAGGTAGACTAGGACTACTTCTACAGGTAATCAGTTCCTGTCCTTACTCAACAGGTAGACTAGGACTACTTCTACAGGTAATCAGTTCCTGTCCTTACTCAACAGTGACTGGAGCGCTCCAGGTAGACTATTACAGAGAGAAACCCATACAGAGAGAAACCCATACAGAGAGAGACCCATACAGAGAAAGACCCATACAGAGAAAGACCCATACAGAGAGAGACCCTTACAGAGAGAGAGACCCTTACAGAGAGAGAGACCCTTAGAGAGAGAGACCGGAACAGAAACAGACCCTTAGAGAGAGACCCATACAGAGACAGACCCATACAGAGAAAGACCCTTAGAAAGAGAGACCCATACAGAGAGAGACCCATACAGAGAGAGACCTTTACAGAGAGAGACCCTTAGAAAAAGAGACCCATACAGAGAGAGACCCTTAGAGAGAGAGACCCTTAGAGAGAGAGACCCATACAGAGAGAGACCCTTACAGAGAGAGTGAAAGACATACAGATGGAGAGCGAGAGAAAGATACCAGTGCACCAACTTGTACCTACGGGGGAAGGATGACCAGCCACACAGGAGGGTGATTTTCACTATGGAGGAGAAGGAGACCGTGCTGACAGAGATGCATGCTGGACATTTCAGAGCGAAGGGCATGATTGCCAAAATCAACATACGCTTTTTCTGGCTTGGGATTGTCAAGGATGTGGACAGCTGGTCCAGTGAAATAACATTTACAAAAGGTTATATCTGAAATGAGTATGATTTTGATAAATGTCATATCAGGCTAGACAGGTCCTGACCTACCAGAAGTTTGAGAGGGTGAAGACTGTGGCGCCGGAGTTGAAGCCCATCAAAGTTGTTTCACCATGTCACCTGATCACATTAAGTTGTTTCACCATGTCACCTGATCACATTAAGTTGTTTCACCATGTCACCTGATCACATTAAGTTGTTTCACCATGTCACCTGATCACATTCTGCATTAAGTTGTTGCACCATGTCACCTGATCACATTAAGTTGTTTCACCATGTCACCTGATCACATTAAGTTGTTTCACCATGTCACCTGATCACATTAAGTTGTTTCACCATGTCACCTGATCACATTAAGTTGTTTCACCATGTCACCTGATCACATTCTGCATTAAGTTGTTTCACCATGTCACCTGATCACATGAAGTTGTTTCACCATGTCACCTGATCACATTAAGTTGTTTCACCATGTCACCTGATCACATTAAGTTGTTTCACCATGTCACCTGATCACATGAAGTTGTTTCACCATGTCACCTGATCACATTAAGTTGTTTCACCATGTCACCTGATCACATTAAGTTGTTTCACCATGTCACCTGATCACATGAAGTTGTTTCACCATGTCACCTGATCACATTAAGTTGTTTCACCATGTCACCTGATCACATTCTGCATTAAGTTGTTTCACCATGTCACCTGATCACATTAAGTTGTTTCACCATGTCACCTGATCACATTAAGTTGCTTCACCATGTCACCTGATCACATTAAGTTGTTTCACCATGTCACCTGATCACATTAAGTTGTTTCACCATGTCACCAGATCACATTAAGTTGTTTCACCATGTCACCTGATCACATTAAGTTGTTTCACCATGTCACCTGATCACATTCTGCATTAAGTTGTTTCACCATGTCACCTGATCACATTAAGTTGTTTCACCATGTCACCTGATCACATTAAGTTGTTTCACCATGTCACCTGATCACATGAAGTTGTTTCACCATGTCACCTGATCACATTAAGTTGTTTCACCATGTCACCTGATCACATTAAGTTGTTTCACCATGTCACCTGATCACATTAAGTTGTTTCACCATGTCACCTGATCACATTAAGTTGTTTCACCATGTCACCTGATCACATGAAGTTGTTTCACCATGTCACCTGATCACATTCTGCATTAAGTTGTTTCACCATGTCACCTGATCACATTAAGTTGTTTCACCATGTCACCTGATCACATTCTGCATTAAGTTGTTTCACCATGTCACCTGATCACATTAAGTTGTTTCACCATGTCACCTGATCACATTAAGTTGTTTCACCATGTCACCTGATCACATTAAGTTGTTTCACCATGTCACCTGATCACATGAAGTTGTTTCACCATGTCACCTGATCACATTCTGCATTAAGTTGTTTCACCATGTCACCTGATCACATTAAGTTGTTTCACCATGTCACCTGATCACATTAAGTTGTTTCACCATGTCACCTGATCACATTAAGTTGTTTCACCATGTCACCTGATCACATTAAGTTGTTTCACCATGTCACCTGATCACATGAAGTTGTTTCACCATGTCACCTGATCACATGAAGTTGTTTCACCATGTCACCTGATCACATTAAGTTGTTTCACCATGTCACCTGATCACATTCTGCATAAAGTTGTTTCACCATGTCACCTGATCACATTAAGTTGTTTCACCATGTCACCTGATCACATTAAGTTGTTTCACCATGTCACCTGATCACATTAAGTTGTTTCACCATGTCACCTGATCACATTCTGCATTAAGTTGTTTCACCATGTCACCTGATCACATTAAGTTGTTTCACCATGTCACCTGATCACATTAAGTTGTTTCACCATGTCACCTGATCACATTAAGTTGTTTCACCATGTCACCTGATCACATTAAGTTGTTTCACCATGTCACCTGATCACATTAAGTTGTTTCACCATGTCACCTGATCACATTCTGCATTAAGTTGTTTCACCATGTCACCTGATCACATTAAGTTGTTTCACCATGTCACCTGATCACATTAAGTTGTTTCACCATGTCACCTGATCACATTAAGTTGTTTCACCATGTCACCTGATCACATTAAGTTGTTTCACCATGTCACCTGATCACATTAAGTTGTTTCACCATGTCACCTGATCACATTAAGTTGTTTCACCATGTCACCTGATCACATGAAGTTGTTTCACCATGTCACCTGATCACATTCTGCATTAAGTTGTTTCACCATGTCACCTGATCACATTAAGTTGTTTCACCATGTCACCTGATCACATTCTGCATTAAGTTGTTTCACCATGTCACCTGATCACATTAAGTTGTTTCACCATGTCACCTGATCACATTAAGTTGTTTCACCATGTCACCTGATCACATTAAGTTGTTTCACCATGTCACCTGATCACATTAAGTTGTTTCACCATGTCACCTGATCACATTCTGCATTAAGTTGTTTCACCATGTCACCTGATCACATTAAGTTGTTTCACCATGTCACCTGATCACATTAAGTTGTTTCACCATGTCACCTGATCACATTAAGTTGTTTCACCATGTCACCTGATCACATGAAGTTGTTTCACCATGTCACCTGATCACATGAAGTTGTTTCACCATGTCACCTGATCACATGAAGTTGTTTCACCATGTCACCTGATCACATTAAGTTGTTTCACCATGTCACCTGATCACATTCTGCATAAAGTTGTTTCACCATGTCACCTGATCACATTAAGTTGTTTCACCATGTCACCTGATCACATTAAGTTGTTTCACCATGTCACCTGATCACATTAAGTTGTTTCACCATGTCACCTGATCACATTCTGCATTAAGTTGTTTCACCATGTCACCTGATCACATTCTGCATTAAGTTGTTTCACCATGTCACCTGATCACATTAAGTTGTTTCACCATGTCACCTGATCACATTAAGTTGTTTCACCATGTCACCTGATCACATTAAGTTGTTTCACCATGTCACCTGATCACATTAAGTTGTTTCACCATGTCACCTGATCACATTAAGTTGTTTCACCATGTCACCTGATCACATTCTGCATTAAGTTGTTTCACCATGTCACCTGATCACATTAAGTTGTTTCACCATGTCACCTGATCACATTAAGTTGTTTCACCATGTCACCTGATCACATTAAGTTGTTTCACCATGTCACCTGATCACATTAAGTTGTTTCACCATGTCACCTGATCACATTCTGCATTAAGTTGTTTCACCATGTCACCTGATCACATTAAGTTGTTTCACCATGTCACCTGATCACATTAAGTTGTTTCACCATGTCACCTGATCACATTAAGTTGTTTCACCATGTCACCTGATCACATTAAGTTGTTTCACCATGTCACCTGATCACATTAAGTTGTTTCACCATGTCACCTGATCACATTCTGCATTAAGTTGTTTCACCATGTCACCTGATCACATTAAGTTGTTTCACCATGTCACCTGATCACATTAAGTTGTTTCACCATGTCACCTGATCACATTAAGTTGTTTCACCATGTCACCTGATCACATTAAGTTGTTTCACCATGTCACCTGATCACATTAAGTTGTTTCACCATGTCACCTGATCACATTAAGTTGTTTCACCATGTCACCTGATCACATTCTGCATTAAGTTGTTTTTAAATGGTTGCTTGATTTGACCTCAGCAGAGTTCACTGCTTTATCTACACCTGAATCTCTTGATTCTGCCTCTCTCCCTCCAGACAACATTCTGCCTCTCTCCTCTCTCCTCTTCCTCTAGACAACATTCTGCCTCTCTGCTCTCTCCTCTCCCTCTAGACAACATTTTGCCTCTCTCCTCTTCCTCTAGACAACATTCTGCCTCTCTCCTCTCCCTCTAGACAACATTCTGCCTCTCTCCTCTCCCTCTAGACAACATTCTGCCTCTCTCCTCTCCCTCCAGAAAACATTCTGCCTCTCTCCTCTCCCTCCAGACAACATTCTGCCTCTCTCCTCTCCCTCTAGACAACATTCTGCCTCTCTCCTCTTCCTCTAGACAACATTCTGCCTCTCTCCTCTCCCTCTAGACAACATTTTGCCTCTCTCCTCTTCCTCTAGACAACATTCTGCCTCTCTCCTCTCCCTCTAGACAACATTCTGCCTCTCTCCTCTTCCTCTAGACAACATTCTGCCTCTCTCCTCTCCCTCCAGACAACATTCTGCCTCTCTCCTCTCCCTCTAGACAACATTCTGCCTCTCTCCTCTTCCTCTAGACAACATTCTGCCTCTCTCCTCTCCCTCTAGACAACATTCTGCCTCTTTCCTCTCCCTCTAGACAACATTCTGCCTCTTTCCTCTCCCTCTAGACAACATTCTGCCTCTCTCCTCTCCCTCCAGACAACATTCTGCCTCTCTCCTCTCCCTCCAGACAACATTCTGCCTCTCTCCTCTCCCTCTAGACAACATTCTGCCTCTCTCCTCTCCCTCCAGACAACATTCTGCCTCTCTCCTCTCCCTCCAGACAACATTCTGCCTCTCTCCTCTCCCTCTAGACAACATTCTGCCTCTCTCCTCTTCCTCTAGACAACATTCTGCCTCTCTCCTCTCCCTCTAGACAACATTCTGCCTCTTTCCTCTCCCTCTAGACAACATTCTGCCTCTCTCCTCTCCCTCCAGACAACATTCTGCCTCTCTCCTCTCCCTCAAGACAACATTCTGCCTCTCTCCTCTCCCTCTAGTCAACATTCTGCCTCTCTCCTCTTCCTCTAGACAACATTCTGCCTCTCTCCTCTCCCTCTAGACAACATTTTGCCTCTCTCCTCTTCCTCTAGACAACATTCTGCCTCTCTCCTCTCCCTCTAGACAACATTCTGCCTCTCTCCTCTCCCTCTAGACAACATTCTGCCTCTCTCCTCTCCCTCCAGACAACATTATGCCTCTCTCCTCTCCCTCCAGACAACATTCTGCCTCTCTCCTCTCCCTCTAGACAACATTCTGCCTCTCTCCTCTTCCTCTAGACAACATTCTGCCTCTCTCCTCTCCCTCTAGACAACATTCTGCCTCTTTCCTCTCCCTCCAGACAACATTCTGCCTCTCCTCTCCCTCCAGACAACATTCTGCCTCTCTCCTCTCCCTCTAGACAACATTCTGCCTCTTTCCTCTTCCTCTAGACAACATTCTGCCTCTCTCCTCTCCCTCCAGAAAACATTCTGCCTCTCTCTTCTCCCTCCAGACAACATTCTGCCTCTCTCCTCTTCCTCTAGACAACATTCTGCCTCTCTCCTCTCCCTCTATACAACATTCTGCCTCTCTCCTCTTCCTCTAGACAACATTCTGCCTCTCTCCTCTCCCTCTAGACAACATTCTGCCTCTCTCCTCTTCCTCTAGACAACATTCTGCCTCTCTCCTCTTCCTCTAGACAACATTCTGCCTCTCTCCTCTCCCTCTAGATAACATTCTGCCTCTCTCCTCTTCCTCTAGACAACATTCTGCCTCTCTCCTCTCCCTCCAGACAACATTCTGCCTCTCTCCTCTCCCTCTAGACAACATTCTGCCTCTCTCCTCTCCCTCTAGACGACATTCTGCCTCTCTCCTCTCTCCTCTCCCTCTAGACAACATTCTTCCTCTCTCCTCTTCCTCTAGACAACATTCTGCCTCTCTCCTCTCCCTCTAGACAACATTCTGCCTCTCTCCTCTCCCTCCAGACAACATTCTGCCTCTCTCCTCTCCCTCTAGACAACATTCTGCCTCTCTCCTCTCCCTCTAGACAACATTCTGCCTCTCTCCTCTCCCTCTAGACAACATTCTGCCTCTCTCCTCTCCCTCCAGACAACATTCTGCCTCTCTCCTCTCCCTCCAGACAACATTCTGCCTCTCTCCTCTCCCTCTAGACAACATTCTGCCTCTCTCCTCTTCCTCTAGACAACATTCTGCCTCTCTCCTCTCCCTCTAGACAACATTCTGCCTCTTTCCTCTCCCTCCAGACAACATTCTGCCTCTCCTCTCCCTCCAGACAACATTCTGCCTCTCTCCTCTCCCTCTAGACAACATTCTGCCTCTTTCCTCTTCCTCTAGACAACATTCTGCCTCTCTCCTCTCCCTCCAGAAAACATTCTGCCTCTCTCTTCTCCCTCCAGACAACATTCTGCCTCTCTCCTCTTCCTCTAGACAACATTCTGCCTCTCTCCTCTCCCTCTATACAACATTCTGCCTCTCTCCTCTTCCTCTAGACAACATTCTGCCTCTCTCCTCTCCCTCTAGACAACATTCTGCCTCTCTCCTCTTCCTCTAGACAACATTCTGCCTCTCTCCTCTTCCTCTAGACAACATTCTGCCTCTCTCCTCTCCCTCTAGATAACATTCTGCCTCTCTCCTCTTCCTCTAGACAACATTCTGCCTCTCTCCTCTCCCTCCAGACAACATTCTTCCTCTCTCCTCTTCCTCTAGACAACATTCTGCCTCTCTCCTCTCCCTCTAGACAACATTCTGCCTCTCTCCTCTCCCTCCAGACAACATTCTGCCTCTCTCCTCTCCCTCTAGACAACATTCTGCCTCTCTCCTCTCCCTCTAGACAACATTCTGCCTCTCTCCTCTCCCTCTAGACAACATTCTGCCTCTAGTGACGTCTGATTGCCAAACAATCTGCCCACTCATCCCCCGCTCCATCTCATTACATTATCGACAGCTACTGTTATTATCATGTTGTCATTATCTAATAATACAGTTTGCTAGCCGTATCATACTGGGCACATAATATGTGAGATACACAGAACAATTAAACACACTGCAAACACTCAGAACAAAGAGAGCAGCAGCGCCTGGACTTCACTGTCTCTTCAAGTCCCCCTTCTGAGACTGGCTGCCTGTTGGCTGGACTTCACTGACTCTTCAAGTCCCCCTTCTGAGACTGGCTGCCTGTTGTCTGGACTTCACTGTCTATTCAAGTCCCCCTTCTGAGACTGGCTGCCTGTTGGCTGGACTTCGCTGTCTCTTCAAGTCCCCCTTCTGAGACTGGCTGCCTGTTGGCTGGACTTCGCTGTCTCTTCAAGTCCCCCTTCTGAGACTGGCTGCCTGTTGGCTGGACTTCACTGTCTCTTCAAGTCCCCCTTCTGAGACTGGCTGCCTGTTGGCTGGACTTCGCTGTCTCTTCAAGTCCCCCTTCTGAGACTGGCTGCCTGTTGGCTGGACTTCGCTGTCTCTTCAAGTCCCCCTTCTGAGACTGGCTGCCTGTTGGCTGGACTTCACTGTCTCTTCAAGTCCCCCTTCTGAGACTGGCTGCCTGTTGGCTGGACTTCGCTGTCTCTTCAAGTCCCCCTTCTGAGACTGGCTGCCTGTTGGCTGGACTTCACTGTCTCTTCAAGTCCCCCTTCTGAGACTGGCTGCCTGTTGGCTGGACTTCACTGTCTCTTCAAGTCCCCCTTCTGAGACTGGCTGCCTGTTGGCTGGACTTCACTGTCTCTTCAAGTCCCCCTTCTGAGATTGGCTGCCTGTTGGCTGGACTTCACTGTCTCTTCAAGTCCCCCTTCTGAGACTGGCTGCCTGTTGGCTGGACTTCGCTGTCTCTTCAAGTCCCCCTTCTGAGACTGGCTGCCTGTTGGCTGGACTTCGCTGTCTCTTCAAGTCCCCCTTCTGAGACTGGCTGCCTGTTGGCTGGACTTCACTGTCTCTTCAAGTCCCCCTTCTGAGACTGGCTGCCTGTTGGCTGGACTTCACGGTCTCTTCAAGTCCCCCTTCTGAGACTGGCTGCCTGTTGAGAACAAGTGACAGGCTGAACCTCCCTCCCACACAGCACAGCCCTTCTGAGACTGGCTGCCTGTTGAGAACAAGTGACAGGCTGAACCTCCCTCCCACACAGCACAGCCCTTCTGAGACTGGCTGCCTGTTGAGAACAAGTGACAGGCTGAACCTCCCTCCCACACAGCACAGCCCTTCTGAGACTGGCTGCCTGTTGAGAACAAGTGACAGGCTGAACCTCCCTCCCACACAGCACAGCCCTTCTGAGACTGGCTGCCTGTTGAGAACAAGTGACAGGCTGAACCTCCCTCCCACACAGCACAGCCCTTCTGAGACTGGCTGCCTGTTGAGAACAAGTGACAGGCTGAACCTCCCTCCCACACAGCACAGCCCTTCTGAGACTGGCTGCCTGTTGAGAACAAGTGACAGGCTGAACCTCCCTCCCACACAGCACAGCCCTTCTGAGACTGGCTGCCTGTTGAGAACAAGTGACAGGCTGAACCTCCCTCCCACACAGCACAGCCCTCTCTATTCCCACACCAGAATTCACTATTTCATTCTGATTACCATGTGAATGTAAAAAAAAATATATATATGGAAATTAAATGAATGACACAACTGTACCAAAAACAGTCAGTTTATGTATTAAAATGTGAAATATTGTCGGGTTGGTTTTTCACAGCTGTTTCACACACGGTTCATTGTAAGTTGTGTTTTGATGGTTTTTCTTTGTTCCATAGTATTAATGGTTATAATCTAGGACCAACAGCAGATACATATATATTCAACCACAGGGGGGCGCTACCGAGCTGCGTGAGAAAGAACAACATGAACCATAATAGACGACTGAATTAATATATTATTTCAGTGTCGATGAGGGACGGGCAGATTGACAATAAAAACATGACAGACAAGCCAGTGTATGAATCAAACGGATTTACATATGAATGGAGTGGAAATTAGCTGACTTCGTGATCTATGAGGTCAGTAACTAATGTGTCAAGCAGATGACGTGTTGTCTTGACCATTTCCTGAAACGTGGCAACGTTTAAGACATGGATTTAAACACGTTAACATGAATTCTAACTACTTTTTTGTTTTCATTTTATTAGCTAAACAGCACCGGAAATCAGCCTTGTTTGCATAGCGATGATGAAAATAACATAATTTAGGCTGTAATAATCTCCAAAGCTAATCATTAGGTCATCACACCGTTGATATAGCAACGGAGCTAATAGTTTATCGAATCCCATTGTGACGTAGAGGGGGACATTATTTGGCATGACGGGGCCATAGGACTCTACATAGGGAACAGAGTGCCTATTTGGAACACACATGACCCCTTATGAGCGATCAATGACCCTGATGTGTAGTCCCCACCACACCTCTTATGAGGGTCAATGACCCTGATGTGTAGTCCCCACCACACCTCTTATGAGGGTCTATGACCCTGATGTGTAGTCACCACCACACCACTTATTAGGGTCAATGACCCTGATGTGTAGTCCCCACCACACCTCTTATGAGTGATCAATGACCCTGATGTGTAGTCCCCACCACACCTCTTATGAGGTCTATGACCCTGATGTGTAGTCCCCACCACACCTCTTATGAGGGTCTATGACCCTGATGTGTAGTCCCCACCACACCTCTTATGACAGGACTGAGGAGCAGATGGGGTTTCTCCTGTATTCATCACTGTGTGATCGCGCTCCAACAGATGGAGTTTCTCCATCATTCTCCTGTATTCATCTCTGTGTGATCGCGCTCCAACAGATGGGGTTTCTCCATCATTCACCTGTATTCATCACTGTGTGATCGCGCTCCAACAGATGGGGTTTCTCCATCATTCACCTGTATTCATCTCTGTGTGATCGCGCTCCAACAGATGGGGTTTCACCTGTATTCATCTCTGTGTGATCGCGCTCCAACAGATGGAGTTTCTCCTGTATTCATCTCTGTGTGATCGCGCTCCAACAGATGGGGTTTCTCCATCATTCACCTGTATTCATCTCTGTGTGATCGCGCTCCAACAGATGGGGTTTCTCCTGTATTCATCTCTGTGTGATCGCGCTCCAACAGATGGGGTTTCTCCATCATTCACCTGTATTCATCTCTGTGTGATCGCGCTCCAACAGATGGGGTTTCTCCTGTATTCATCTCTGTGTAATCGCGCTCCAACAGATGGGGTTTCTCCTGTATTCATCTCTGTGTGATCGCGCTCCAACAGATGGGGTTTCTCCTGTATTCATCTCTGTGTGATCGCGCTCCAACAGATGGGGTTTCTCCTGTATTCATCTCTGTGTGATCGCGCTCCAACAGATGGGGTTTCTCCTGTATTCATCTCTGTGTGATCGAGCTCCAACAGATGGGGTTTCTCCATCATTCACCTGTATGCATCTCTGTGTGATCGCGCTCCAACAGATGGAGTTTCTCCTGTATTCACCTGTATTCATCTCTGTGTGATCGCGCTCCAACAGATGGGGTTTCTCCTGTATTCATCTCTCTGTGATCGCGCTCCAACAGATGGAGTTTCTCCTGTATTAATCTCTGTGTGATCGCGCTCCAACAGATGGGGTTTCTCCATCATTCACCTGTATTCATCTCTGTGTGATCGCGCTCCAACAGATGGGATTTCTCCTGTATTCATCTCTGTGTGATCGCGCTCCAACAGATGGGGTTTCTCCTGTATTCATCTCTGTGTGATCGCGCTCCAACAGATGGGGTTTCTCCTGTATTCATCTCTGTGTGATCGCGCTCCAACAGATGGGGTTTCTCCTGTATTCATCTCTGTGTGATCGCGCTCCAACAGATGGAGTTTCTCCATCATTCACCTGTATTCATCTCTGTGTGATCGCGCTCCAACAGATGGGGTTTCTCCTGTATTCATCTCTGTGTGATCGCGCTCCAACAGATGGGGTTTCTCCTGTATTCATCTCTGTGTGATCGCGCTCCAACAGATGGGGTTTCTCCTGTATTCATCTCTGTGTGATCGCGCTCCAACAGATGGGGTTTCTCCTGTATTCATCTCTGTGTGATCGCGCTCCAACAGATGGGGTTTCTCCTGTATTCATCTCTGTGTGATCGCGCTCCAACAGATGGGGTTTCTCCTGTATTCATCTCTGTGTGATCGCGCTCCAACAGATGGGGTTTCTCCTGTATTCATCTCTGTGTGATCGCGCTCCAACAGATGGGGTTTCTCCTGTATTCATCTCTGTGTGATCGCGCTCCAACAGATGGGGTTTCTCCTGTATTCATCTCTGTGTGATCGCGCTCCAACAGATGGAGTTTCTCCATCATTCACCTGTATTCATCTCTGTGTGATCGCGCTCCAACAGATGGGGTTTCTCCTGTATTCATCTCTGTGTGATCGCGCTCCAACAGATGGGGTTTCTCCTGTATTCATCTCTGTGTGATCGCGCTCCAACAGATGGGGTTTCTCCTGTATTCATCTCTGTGTGATCGCGCTCCAACAGATGGGGTTTCTCCTGTATTCATCTCTGTGTGATCGCGCTCCAACAGATGGAGTTTCTCCATCATTCACCTGTATTCATCTCTGTGTGATCGCGCTCCAACAGATGGGGTTTCTCCTGTATTCATCTCTGTGTGATCGCGCTCCAACAGATGGGGTTTCTCCTGTATTCATCTCTGTGTGATCGCGCTCCAACAGATGGGGTTTCTCCTGTATTCATCTCTGTGTGATCGCGCTCCAACAGATGGGGTTTCTCCTGTATTCATCTCTGTGTGATCGCGCTCCAACAGATGGGGTTTCTCCATCATTCACCTGTATTCATCTCTGTGTGATCGCGCTCCAACAGATGGGGTTTCTCCATCATTCACCTGTATTCATCTCTGTGTGATCACGCTCCAACAGATGGGGTTTCTCCATCATTCACCTGTATGCATCTCTGTGTGATCGCGCTCCAACAGATGGGGTTTCTCCATCATTCACCTGTATGCATCTCATCAGCACCATTAAGCCTGTTGGTTCATACAATCAAAACCCCAAACTGCATAATCAGAGAGGAAACTCTGAGCCTGTGAGCCAATCAGAGAGGAAACTCTGAGCCTGTGAGCCAATCAGAGAGGAAACTCTGAACCCGTGAGCCAATCAGAGAGGAAACTAACTTCATTTGTTCAAACAAAAGACAGTAATCATTTTGGGTTATTTCAAATAAGAAATCATATTTACGGACAGTAGGATTTTATTTTAAAAGAGCAACAACTATAATCTGAGCCTGTGAGCCATTTTAATATTTATACCAGATGGGCAACAGAGATGAGGATGAATAAAACCCTGTTAACAAAACAGGAAGTAAAATAATACCCTGTTAACAAAACAGGAAGTAAAATAATACCCTGTTAACAAAACAGGAAGTAAAAAAAAAGATCTGCAGACTAAATGAAACTAAAGGCAACACAGAGAGAGCATCCCAAATGACCCCCTATCCCCCTCATAGTGCACTACAGCAACACAGAGAGCACATCCCAAATGACCCCCTATCCCCCTCATAGTGCACTACAGCAACACAGAGAGAGCACATCCCAAATGACCCCCTATCCCCCTCATGGTGCACTACAGCAACACAGAGAGCACATCCCAAATGACCCCCTATCCCCCTCATGGTGCACTACAGCAACACAGAGGGCACATCCCAAATGACCCCCTATCCCCCTCATAGTGCACTACAGCAACACAGAGAGCACATCCCAAATGACCCCCTATCCCCCTCATAGTGCACTACAGCAACACAGAGAGAGCATCCCAAATGACCCCCTATCCCCCTCATAGTGCACTACAGCAACACAGAGAGAGCACATCCCAAATGACCCCCTATCCCCCTCATAGTGCACTACAGCAACACAGAGAGAGCATCCCAAATGACCCCCTATCCCCCTCATAGTGCACTACAGCAACACAGAGAGAGCACATCCCAAATGACCCCCTATTCCCTTCATAGTGCACTACAGCAACACAGAGAGCGCATCCCAAATGACCCCCTATCCCCCTCATAGTGCACTACAGCAACACAGAGAGCATCCCAAATGACCCCCTATCCCCCTCATAGTGCACTACAGCAACACAGAGAGAGCATCCCAAATGACCCCCTATCCCCCTCATAGTGCACTACAGCAACACAGAGAGCACATCCCAAATGACCCCCTATCCCCCTCATAGTGCACTACAGCAACAACAGAGGGCACATCCCAAATGACCCCCTATCCCCCTCATAGTGCACTACAGCAACACAGAGAGCGCATCCCAAATGACCCCCTATCCCCCTCATAGTGCACTACAGCAACACAGAGAGCACATCCCAAATGACCCCCTATCCCCCTCATAGTGCACTACAGCAACACAGAGAGCGCATCCCAAATGACCCCCTATCCCCCTCATAGTGCACTACAGCAACACAGAGAGCGCATCCCAAATGACCCCCTATCCCCCTCATAGTGCACTACAGCAACACAGAGAGCACATCCCAAATGACCCCCTATCCCCCTCATAGTGCACTACAGCAACACAGAGAGCGCATCCCAAATGACCCCCTATCCCCCTCATAGTGCACTACAGCAACACAGAGGGCACATCCCAAATGACCCCCTATCCCCCTCATAGTGCACTACAGCAACACAGAGAGCGCATCCCAAATGACCCCCTATCCCCCTCATAGTGCACTACAGCAACACAGAGAGCGCATCCCAAATGACCCCCTATCCCCCTCATAGTGCACTACAGCAACACAGAGAGCACATCCCAAATGACCCCCTATCCCCCTCATAGTGCACTACAGCAACACAGAGAGCGCATCCCAAATGACCCCCTATCCCCCTCATAGTGCACTACAGCAACACAGAGGGCACATCCCAAATGACCCCCTATCCCCCTCATAGTGCACTACAGCAACACAGAGAGCGCATCCCAAATTACCCCCTATCCCCCTCATAGTGCACTACAGCAACACAGAGAGCACATCCCAAATGACCCCCTATCCCCCTCATAGTGCACTACAGCAACACAGAGTGCGCATCCCAAATGACCCCCTATCCCCCTCATAGTGCACTACAGCAACACAGAGAGCGCATCCCAAATGACCCCCTATCCCCCTCATAGTGCACTACAGCAACACAGAGAGCACATCCCAAATGACCCCCTATCCCCCTCATAGTGCACTACAGCAACACAGAGAGCGCATCCCAAATGACCCCCTATCCCCCTCATAGTGCACTACAGCAACACAGAGGGCACATCCCAAATGACCCCCTATCCCCCTCATAGTGCACTACAGCAACACAGAGAGCGCATCCCAAATGACCCCCTATCCCCCTCATAGTGCACTACAGCAACACAGAGAGCGCATCCCAAATGACCCCCTATCCCCCTCATAGTGCACTACAGCAACACAGAGAGCACATCCCAAATGACCCCCTATCCCCCTCATAGTGCACTACAGCAACACAGAGAGCGCATCCCAAATGACCCCCTATCCCCCTCATAGTGCACTACAGCAACACAGAGAGAGCATCCCAAATGACCCCCTATCCCCCTCATAGTGCACTACAGCAACACAGAGAGCGCATCCCAAATGACCCCCTATCCCCCTCATAGTGCACTACAGCAACACAGAGGGCACATCCCAAATGACCCCCTATCCCCCTCATAGTGCACTACAGCAACACAGAGGGCACATCCCAAATGACCCCCTATCCCCCTCATAGTGCACTACAGCAACACAGAGGGCACATCCCAAATGACCCCCTATCCCCCTCATAGTGCACTACAGCAACACAGAGGGCACATCCCAAATGACCCCCTATCCCCCTCATAGTGCACTACAGCAACACAGAGAGAGCATCCCAAATGACCCCCTATCCCCCTCTGGGCTCTGGTCAGAAGTAGTGCACTATGGGTAGAGCACGAGAAAGGAAATAGGGAGGCATTTTGGGACAGTGTAGAAGTAATAACTACTAACTGGTAATACAACGTTGATTCCTGAAGGACATTTCCCCTCTTTAGTCTCTAACAGAAGTTGCCAGCTTGGAGAAGAGGCCAGAAGAGAGAGAACTCATTAATGATAATACACATTACAGACTCAGACTATTTACAGCATGAAGCACACATGTATATACACAGGAATTATATACCACTGGCCAGATGAGGGAACATTCTCCTTTCTCTGCATCGTCTAGACTGGTGGGGTCAGGTAGGGGTCAGGGGTCTAGACTGTAGACTGGTGGGGTCAGGTAGGGGTCAGGGGTCTAGACTGTAGACTGGTGGGGTCAGGAAGGGGTCAGGGGTCTAGACTGTAGACTGGTGGGGTCAGGTAGGGGTCAGGGGTCTAGACTGGTGGGGTCAGTTAGGGGTCAGGGGTCTAGACTGTAGACTGGTGGGGTCAGGTAGGGGTCAGCGGTCTAGACTGTAGACTGGTGGGGTCAGTTAGGGGTCAGGGGTCTAGACTGTAGATGGGTGGGGTCAGGTAGGGGTCAGGGGTCTAGACTGTAGACTGGTGGGGTCAGGTAGGAGTCAGGTGTCTAGACTGTAGACTGGTGGAGTCAGGTGTCTAGACTGTAGACTGGTGGGGTCAGGTAGGGGTCAGGGGTCTAGACTGTAGACTGGTGGGGTCAGTTAGGGGTCAGGGGTCTAGACTGTAGACTGGTGGGGTCAGATGTCTAGACTGTAGACTGGTGGGGTCAGGTAGGGGTCAGGTGTCTAGACTGTAGACTGGTGGGGTCAGTTAGGGGTCAGGGGTCTAGACTGTAGACTGGTGGGGTCAGGGGTCTAGACTGTAGACTGGTGGGGTCAGGGGTCTAGACTGTAGACTGGTGGGGTCAGGTAGGGGTCAGGGGTCTAGACTGTAGACTGGTGGGGTCAGTTAGGGGTCAGGGGTCTAGACTGTAGACTGGTGGGGTCAGGTGTCTAGACTGTAGACTGGTGGGGTCAGGTGTCTAGACTGTAGACTGGTGGGGTCAGGGGTCTAGACTGTAGACTGGTGGGGTCAGGGGTCTAGACTGTAGACTGGTGGGGTCAGATAGGCGTCAGGGTCGAGATAGCGGATTGAGGTGGGGGATCAGGGTCTACATAGTGGATTGAGGTGGGGGTCAGGTAGGGGTCAGGGTCTAGATAGTGGATTGAGGTGGGGGTCAGGGTCTAGATAGTGGATTGAGGTGGGGGTCAGGTAGGGGTCAGGGTCTAGATAGTGGATTGAGGTGGGGGTCAGGGTCTAGATAGTGGATTGAGGTGGGGGTCAGGTAGGGGTCAGGGTCTAGATAGTGGATTGAGGTGGGGGTCAGGGTCTAGATAGTGGATTGAGGTGGGGGGTCAGGGTCGAGATAGAGGATTGAGGTGGGGGGTCAGGGTCGAGATAGCGGATTGAGGTGGGGGGTCAGGGTCGAGATAGCGGATTGAGGTGGGGGTCAGGGTCTAGATAGTGGATTGAGGTGGGGGTCAGGGTCTAGATAGTGGATTGAGGTGGGGGTCAGGTGGGGGTCAGGGTTTAGATAGTGGATTGAGGTGGGGGTCAGGGTCTAGATAGTGGATTGAGGTGGGGGGGTCAGGGTCTAGATAGTGGATTGAGGTGGGGGGGTCAGGGTCTAGATAGTGGATTGAGGTGGGGGTCAGGTAGGGGTCAGGGTCTAGATAGTGGATTGAGGTGGAGGTCAGGTAGGGGTCAGGGTCTAGATAGTGGATTGAGGTGGGGGTCAGGGTTTAGATAGTGGATTGAGGTGGGGGTCAGGTAGGGGTCAGGGTCTAGATCAGGGCTCTCCAACAGGTCGATCACCAGCTACCAGTAGCTATTTGTAGCTCGCAAAATATTCTGAAAGTACATTCAATTTCACAAGTATCAGAGACACCGCAAGCTCCCAGCTACTATCTAATCAAGGCAACATCGACATTATGCCACCCCTGGTTAGCCAAGTATCAGAGACACCGCAAGCTCCCAGCTACTATCTAATCAAGGCAACATCGACATTATCCCACCCCTGGTTAGCCAAGTATCAGAGACACGGCAAGCTCCCAGATACTATCTAATCAAGGCAACATCGACATTATCCCACCCCTGGTTAGCCAAGTATCAGAGACACGGCAAGCTCCCAGATACTATCTAATCAAGGCAACATCGACATTATCCCACCCCTGGTTAGCCAAGTATCAGAGACACGGCAAGCTCCCAGCTACTATCTAATCAAGGCAACATCGACATTATCCCACCCCTGGTTAGCCAAGTATCAGAGACACGGCAAGCTCCCAGATACTATCTAATCAAGGCAACATCGACATTATCCCACCCCTGGTTAGCCAAGTATCAGAGACACGGCAAGCTCCCAGCTACTATCTAATCAAGGCAACATCGACATTATCCCACCCCTGGTTAGCCAAGTATCAGAGACACGGCAAGCTCCCAGATACTATCTAATCAAGGCAACATCGACATTATCCCACCCCTGGTTAGCCAAGTATCAGAGACACGGCAAGCTCCCAGCTACTATCTAATCAAGGCAACATTGACATTATCCCACCCCTGGTTAGCCAAGTATCAGAGACACGGCAAGCTCCCAGCTACTATCTAATCAAGGCAACATCGACATTATCCCACCCCTGGTTAGCCACTATTGGATTAAAAAGCCAAACCTAACACATTATCTGACAATTCATTTTCAGCAATATGGCGTCCATCCGTCCGGTGTTTGTCTGTCATTCAGTGTAACGCCAGTTGATGTGATAACTGTCTTGTAGATTGACAGAAATACTTTCCCCCAAAACCATATTAAATGTTAACTGCAAAGTAGGCTTACCTAGAAGAAGTACATAATTTGTATCTACCGTTTGTTTGTTGGTAAACTATGCCATGAAATCAGCAGCAGCAGTACTGAACCACCACAGACCGGCACATTAAAACGGCACATTCCTGCACAATTAAAAGGGAATTGCACTCCAAAATCTAAACGTGTTCGTTTTCTTCCAAACCTAAAAATAGTTTCTCCTGATGTGATTTAAACATTGACACGGACTCAGAACATGCCGTTTTGAGAGTAAAAACTAAATACATCAACTGAGAAAACAGAAGAATTTGGGAGGAAAAAATACATCAGATTTTATAAGGCCTCCTTTAGTGTTTATTAACCATTGTTTTACCAGGTATATCGACAGAAAACATAGTGTCTCTTGTACACTAAGGACCCGGGGAAAACAGTGTCTCTTGTACACTAAGGACCCGGGGAAGAGTTGCAGGGAGAGGAGAACAACGGGTCTATTTGAAGGTAGCTCTCATGCTTGAAAAGGTTGGAGACCCCTGGTCTAGAAAGTGGATTGAGGTGGGGATTTAGGGTGGGTGAGTCGAGGGGTGAGGGTTTAGGGTGGGTGAGAGTCGACGAGTGAGGGTTTAGGGTGGGTGAGAGTCGACGAGTGAGGGTTTAGGGTGGGTTGAGAGTCAGGGGGGAGGGTTTAGGGTGGGTATGGAGGTTGGGTGAAGGTGTAGGGTGGGTATGGAATTTGGGTGAAGGTGTAGGGTGGGTATGGAGGTTGGGTGAAGGTGTAGGGTGGGTATGGAGGTTGGGTGAAGGTGTAGGGTGGGTATGGAGGTTGGGTGAAGGTGTAGGGTGGGTATGGAGGTTGGGTGAAGGTGTAGGGTGGGTATGGAGGTTGGGTGAAGGTGTAGGGTGGGTGTGTAGGGTGGGTGTCGGAAGCGAGGGGCCACATGGTCTCAGATACGGTCCACACTTCTCATTCCTCCATCCAATGTCAAAGAGCCAAACCTGGAAAACAGCAACATCAGACAATATTATATCAATAGATAGATCAGCTTCTATTTATGTCCATGTACTAACAGGAAGGACCAAACAGCTGATCTAACAGGAAGGACCAGACAGCTGATCTGATCTAACAGGAAGGACCAAACAGCTGATCTAACAGGAAGGACCAAACAGCTGATCTAACAGGAAGGACCAAACAGCTGATCTAACAGGAAGGACCAGACAGCTGATCTAACAGGAAGGACCAAATAGCTGATCTAACAGGAAGGACCAAACAGCTGATCTAACAGGAAGGACCAAACAGCTGATCTGATCTAACAGGAAGGACCAAACAGCTGATCTAACAGGAAGGACCAAACAGCTGATCTAACAGGAAGGACCAAACAGCTGATCTAACAGGAAGGACCAGACAGCTGATCTAACAGGAAGGACCAGACAGCTGATCTAACAGGAAGGACCAAACAGCTGATCTAACAGGAAGGACCAAACAGCTGATCTAACAGGAAGGACCAAACAGCTGATCTAACAGGAAGGACCAAACAGCTAATCTAACAGGAAGGACCAAACAGCTGATCTGATCTAACAGGAAGGACCAAACAGCTGATCTAACAGGAAGGACCAAACAGCTGATCTAACAGGAAGGACCAAACAGCTGATCTAACAGGAAGGACCAGACAGCTGATCTAACAGGAAGGACCAAACAGCTGATCTAACAGGAAGGACCAAACAGCTGATCTAACAGGAAGGACCAAACAGCTGATCTAACAGGAAGGACCAAACAGCTGATCTAACAGGAAGGAGCAAACAGCTGATCTAACAGGAAGGACCAAACAGCTGATCTGATCTAACAGGAAGGACCAAACAGCTAATCTAACAGGAAGGACCAAACAGCTGATCTAACAGGAAGGACCAAACAGCTGATCTAACAGGAAGGACCAAACAGCTGATCTAACAGGAAGGACCAAACAGCTGATCTAACAGGAAGTACCAAACAGCTGATCTAACAGGAAGAACCAAACAGCTGATCTGATCTAACAGGAAGGACCAAACAGCTGATCTGACAGGAAGGACCAAACAGCTGATCTAACAGGAAGGACCAAACAGCTGATCTAACAGGAAGGACCAAACAGCTGATCTGATCTAACAGGAAGTACCAAACAGCTGATCTAACAGGAAGAACCAAACAGCTGATCTGATCTAACAGGAAGGACCAAACAGCTAATCTAACAGGAAGGACCAAACAGCTGATCTAACAGGAAGGACCAAACAGCTGATCTAACAGGAAGGACCAAACAGCTGCTCTGATCTAACAGGAAGGACCAAACAGCTGATCTAACAGGAAGGACCAAACAGCTGATCTAACAGGAAGGACCAAACAGCTGATCTAACAGGAAGGACCAAACAGCTGATCTAACAGGAAGGACCAAACAGCTGATCTAACAGGAAGGACCAAACAGCTGCTCTGATCTGACAGGAAGGACCAGACAGCTGATCTAACAGGAAGGACCAAACAGCTGATCTAACAGGAAGGACCAAACAGCTGATCTGACAGGAAGGACCAAACAGCTGATCTGACAGGAAGGACCTAACAGCTGATCTGATCTAACAGGAAGGACCAAACAGCTGATCTAACAGGAAGGACCAAACAGCTGATCTAACAGGAAGGACCAAACAGCTGATCTAACAGGAAGGACCAAACAGCTGATCTGACAGGAAGGAGGCCTTCATATGTCTTATCGGGGTTATTGACCATGTTTTGAATTGCTGGCCTCGGTCTGTTATAAAGTAAACATACGGCCATCACAGGGAGCTCTGTGTAGCCAGACAAGTCCTCACCTCTCCAGGAAGTGGTTGTTCTCCGCCAACTCCTTTACTACCCCCTCCATCTCTTCCTTCAGCTTCTTCATCCTGGAAATCACAGAAAGGATAGAGAGAGTTAACACTGGACACTGTCACTGAGAAGGTGGAATATCGTCCTACTGGTTAACACTGGACACTGAGATGGTAGAATATCGTCCTACTGGTTAACACTGGACACTGAGATGGTAGAATATCGTCCTACTGGTTCACACTGGACACTCTCTGAGATGGTGGAATATTATCCTACTGGTTAACACTGGACACTGTCACTGAGATGGTAGAATATCGTCCTACTGGTTAACACTGGACACTGTCACTGAGATGGTAGAATATCGTCCTACTGGTTAACACTGGACACTGTCACTGAGATGGTAGAATATCGTCCTACTGGTTAACACTGGACACTGTCACTGAGATGGTAGAATATCGTCCTACTGGTTAACACTGGACACTGTCACTGAGATGGTAGAATATCGTCCTACTGGTTAACACTGGACACTGTCACTGAGATGGTAGAAAATCGTCCTACTGGTTAACACTGGACACTGTCACTGAGATGGTAGAATATCGTCCTACTGGTTAACACTGGACACTGTCACTGAGATGGTGGAATATTATCCTACTGGTTAACACTGGACACTCACTGAGAAGGTGGAATATTGTCCCACTGGTTATAGATCATCCCTCAAGTCAACAAACATGTCCTCAGATGTAACAACATGATAGTGAGACTTACCCAGGGGCATCTCTACCAGGGTGATCTGACTGATGTAGGGACAGGGAGAGTAACTCACCCCAGGGTCATCTCTACCAGGGTGATCTGACTGATGTAGGTGTCAGGGACAGTAGCTTACCCCAGGGTCATCTCTACCAGGGTGATCTGGCTGATGTAGGGTCAGGGACAGTAGCTTACCCCAGGGTCATCTCTACCAGGGTGATCTGGCTGAGGTAGGGTCAGGGAGAGTAACTCACCCCAGGGTCATCTCTACCAGGGTGATCTGGCTGAGGTAAGGTCAGGGGTTAACGGTTAGGGGTCAGGGACAGTAGCTCACGCCAGGGTCATCTCTACCAGGGTGATCTGACTGATGTAGGGTCAGGGAGAGTAACTCACCCCAGGGTCATCTCTACCAGGGTGATCTGGCTGAGGTAAGGTCAGGGGTTAACGGTCAGGGACAGTAGCTTACCCCAGGGTCATCTCTACCAGGGTGATCTGACTGATGTAGGGTCAGGGAGAGTAATTCACCCCAGGGTCATCTCTACCAGGGTGATCTGGCTGAGGTAAGGTCAGGGGTTAAGGGTTAACGGTTAGGGACAGTAACTCACCCCAGGGTCATCTCTACAAAGGTGCTCTGGCTGAGGTAAGGTCAGGGGTTAAGGGTTAACGGTTAGGGACAGTAACTCACCCCAGAGTCATCTCTACCAAGGTGCTCTGGCTGAGGTAAGGTCAGGGGTTAAGGGTTATGGACAGTAACTCACCCCAGGGTCATCTCTACCAAGGTGCTCTGGCTGAGGTAGGCTTGAGGCTTCACCATACCACTGGATGCCAGAGGTAGCACCTTACCAGGTAACTGCTCCTGTAGCTACAACACACAAACATGGATATTAACAACTAAATTCATGCACCACAATGTCTACTCCCCCCATGCAGAGCGGTCATCAAGACAAAAGGTGGCTACTTTGAAGAATCTCAAATATATTTTGATTTGTTTAACACTTTTTTGGTTACTACATGATTCCATATGTGTTATTTCATAGTTTTGATGTCTTCACTATTATTGTACAATGTAGAACATAGTAAACAGAGAAAACCCCTTGAATGAGGAGGTGTGTCCAAACGTTGACTGGTACTCTATTTAGCTGCTTCTGTTACGCAGAACCGAGTTGTTGGTCCTGGTTTTATAACTCTGAATCCATGTTAGCATGGTCAGAAATGCTGCTAAACGGTAGTTATTGGTCCTGGTTTTATAACTCTGAATCCATGTTAGCATGGTCAGAAATGCTACTAAACGGTAGTTGTTGGTCCTGGTTTTATAACTCTGAATCCATGTTAGCATGGTCAGAAATGCTACTAAACGGTAGTTGTTGGTCCTGGTTTTATAACTCTGAATCCATGTTAGCATGGTCAGAAATGCTACTAAACGGTAGTTATTGGTCCTGGTTTTATAACTCTGAAACCATGTTAGCATGGTCAGAAATGCTACAAAACGGTAGTTGTTGGTCCTGGTTTTATAACTCTGAATCCATGTTAGCATGGTCAGAAATGCTACTAAACGGTAGTTGTTGGTCCTGGTTTTATAACTCTGAGATTAGTCTGAAACCATGTTAGCATGGTCAGAAATGCTACTAAACGGTAGCTGTTGGTCCTGGTTTTATAACTCTGAAACCATGTTAGTATGTCAGGGTCTGGGTGTTATCTCACTCCTGTTGTCTTGTTCTCCCACTCCTAGATATTGAGTTAGGTCAGGGTCTGATCCCACTCCTAGATATTGAGCTAGGTCAGGGTCTGAGTGTTATGCCACTCCTAGATATTGAGCTAGGTCAGGGTCTCTGTTATCCCACTCCTAGATATAGAGCTAGGTCAGGGTCTGAGTGTTATCCCACTCCTAGATATTGAGCTAGGTCAGGGTCTGAGTGTTATCCCACTCCTAGATATAGAGCTAGGTCAGGGTCTCTGTTATCCCACTCCTAGATATAGAGCTAGGTCAGGGTCTGAGTGTTATCCCACTCCTAGATATAGAGCTAGGTCAGGGTCTCTGTTATCCCACTCCTAGATATAGAGCTAGGTCAGGGTCTCTGTTATCCCACTCCTAGATATTGAGCTAGGTCAGGGTCTCTGTTATCCCACTCCTAGATATAGAGCTAGGTCAGGGTCTGATCCCACTCCTAGATATTGAGCTAGGTCAGGGTCTCTGTTATCCCACTCCTAGATATAGAGCTAGATCAGGGTCTGAGTGTTATCCCACTCCTAGATATTGAGCTAGATCAGGGTGTTATCCCACTCCTAGATATTGAGCTAGGTCAGGGTCTGAGTGTTATCCCACTCCTAGATATTGAGCTAGGTCAGGGTCTCTGTTATCCCACTCCTAGATATAGAGCTAGGTCAGGGTCTGATCCCACTCCTAGATATAGAGCTAGATCAGGGTCAGGGTCTCTGTTATCCCACTCCTAGATATAGAGCTAGATCAGGGTCTCTGTTATCCCACTCCTAGATATTGAGCTAGGTCAGGGTCTGAGTGTTATCCCACTCCTAGATATTGAGCTAGGTCAGGGTCTCTGTTATCCCACTCCTAGATATAGAGCTAGATCAGGGTCTCTGTTATCCCACTCCTAGATATAGAGCTAGATCAGGGTCTCTGTTATCCCACTCCTAGATATAGAGCTAGATCAGGGTCTCTGTTATCCCACTCCTAGATATAGAGCTAGATCAGGGTCTCTGTTATCCCACTCCTAGATATAGAGCTAGATCAGGGTCTGGGTCTCTGTTATCCCACTCCTAGATATAGAGCTAGATCAGGGTATGGGTCTCTGTTATCCCACTCCTAGATATAGAGCTAGATCAGGGTCTCTGTTATCCCACTCCTAGATATAGAGCTAGATCAGGGTCTCTGTTATCCCACTCCTAGATATAGAGCTAGGTCAGGGTCTCTGTTATCCCACTCCTAGATATAGAGCTAGGTCAGGGTCTCTGTTATCCCACTCCTAGATATAGAGCTAGGTCAGGGTCTCTGTTATCCCACTCCTAGATATAGAGCTAGATCAGGGTCTCTGTTATCCCACTCCTAGATATAGAGCTAGGTCAGGGTCTCTGTTATCCCACTCCTAGATATAGAGCTAGGTCAGGGTCTCTGTTATCCCACTCCTAGATATTGAGCTAGGTCTGGGTCTCTGTTATCCCACTCCTAGATATAGAGCTAGATCAGGTTCTGGGTCTCTGTTATCCCACTCCTAGATATAGAGCTAGATCAGGGTCTGGGTCTCTGTTATCCCACTCCTAGATATAGAGTTAGATCAGGGTCAGGGTCTCTGTTATCCCACTCCTAGATATAGAGCTAGATCAGGGTCTCTGTTATCCCACTCCTAGATATTGAGCTAGATCAGGGTCTCTGTTATCCCACTCCTAGATATTGCGCTAGATCAGGGTCTCTGTTATCCCACTCCTAGATATAGAGCTAGGTCAGGGTCTCTGTTATCCCACTCCTAGATATAGAGCTAGATCAGGGTCTCTGTTATCCCACTCCTAGATATAGAGCTAGATCAGGGCAAGAAATTGTATTTTTTTCCTAACGGTAACGTGATGTGGTTCTCGGGAACGAAGGGCAGGGAGTGTGTTGTGTACCTCCAAAGTTGAATCGACATTGGTGTCGAATTGGCTTAAATATGATGGGAGATTTGAATTGATCTGCAATCAATCCGTACTATAGTCACACCAGTCTATAAATAAGGGAATCCAAACCTGCTCCCACAGACTAACATAAAACAACGGGCCATCTCTCCCTCATCCCCTCCTCTCTCTTCCCTCTCCCTCCTCCTGCACCATCCCTCAACTTAGTGGAGGAAACCTGTTTACTTCAGTGTTTAGTAAGTGTGTGTGTGTGTGTGTTCAGACCTTAATAACTCTCTCCATCACCATGGAAACTTCCTTCTCCACGCTGTTGAATTGGCTGGTTAGACCAATCAGCTGCTTCCTCACGTGATGCACCTTCCTGTACAGGGGAGATAAACACACTATTGATACACCTTCCTGCATACCTTCCATACACACACACACACACACACAGACTGACTAGACAGACTGACCTCATCTGATACCTTCCTTTACAAGACAGACTGACCTCATCTGATACCTTCCTTCATCTACAGAACACACCGACCTCATCTGATACCTTCCTTCATCTACAGAACACACTGACCTCATCTGATACCTTCCTTTACAAGACAGACTGACCTCATCTGATACCTTCCTTTACAAGACAGACTGACCTCATCTGATACCTTCCTTTACAAGACAGACTGACCTCATCTGATACCTTCCTTTACAAGACAGACTGACCTCATCTGATACCTTCCTTCATGTACAGGACACTGACCTCATCTGATACCTTCCTTCATGTACAGAACACACCGACCTCATCTGATACCTTCCTTCATCTACAGAACACACTGACCTCATCTGATACCTTCCTTCATCTACAGGACACACTGACCTCATCTGATACCTTCCTTCATCTACAGGACACACTGTCCTCATATGATACCTTCCTTCATCTACAGAACACACTGACCTCATCTGATATCATCCTTCATCTACAGAACACACTGACCTCATCTGATACCTTCCTTCATTTACAGAACACACTGACCTCATCTGATATCACCCTTCAACTACAGAACACACTGGACTCATCTGATATCATCCTTCAACTACAGAACACACTGACCTCATCTGATACCTTCCTTCATCTACAGAACACACTGACCTCATCTGATACCTTCCTTCATTTACAGACCACAGTGACCTCATCTGACACCTTCATCTACAGAACACACTGACCTCATCTGATACCTTCCTTTACAAGACAGACTGACATCATCTGATACCTTCCTTCATCTACAGAACACACTGACCTCATCTGATACCTTCCTTCATCTACAGAACACACTGACCTCATCTGATACCTTCCTTCATCTACAGAACACACTGACCTCATCTGATACCTTCCTTCATCTACAGAACACACTGAACTCATCTGATTCCTTCCTTTACAGAACACACTGACCTCATCTGATACCTTCCTTCGCCTACAGAACACACTGACCTCATCTGATATCATCCTTCATCTACAGAACACACTGACCTCATCTGATACCTTCCTTCATTTACAGAACACACTGACCTCATCTGATATCACCCTTCAACTACAGAACACACTGGACTCATCTGATATCATCCTTCAACTACAGAACACACTGACCTCATCTGATACCTTCCTTCATCTACAGAACACACTGACCTCATCTGATACCTTCCTTCATTTACAGACCACAGTGACCTCATCTGACACCTTCATCTACAGAACACACTGACCTCATCTGATACCTTCCTTTACAAGACAGACTGACATCATCTGATACCTTCCTTCATCTACAGAACACACTGACCTCATCTGATACCTTCCTTCATCTACAGAACACACTGACCTCATCTGATACCTTCCTTCATCTACAGAACACACTGACCTCATCTGATACCTTCCTTCATCTACAGAACACACTGACCTCATCTGACACCTTCATCTACAGGACACACTGACCTCATCTGACACCTTCATCTACAGAACACACTGACCTCATCTGATACCTTCCTTCATCTACAGAACACACTGACCTCATCTGATACCTTCCTTCATCTACAGAACACACTGAACTCATCTGATTCCTTCCTTTACAGAACACACTGACCTCATCTGATACCTTCCTTCGCCTACAGAACTACAGAACACACTGACCTCATCTGATACCTTCCTTCATCTACAGAACACACTGACCTCATCTGATACCTTCCTTCATCTACAGAACACACTGACCTCATCTGATACCTTCCTTCATCTACAGAACACACTGACCTCATCTGACACCTTCCTCTACAGAACACACTGACCTCATCTGATATCATCCTTCATCTACAGAACACACTGACCTCATCTGATATCATCCTTCAATTACGGGACACTTACCTCATCCACTCCTCGCTCTTAGAGATGAAGAGGCGGTACTTCATGGCACACTCCTCTGTAAACAGAGACCTGGCCTTGGTGGCATGGAACACCAGCTTCTGTCTGTTAGAGGAGCATTATATTATTACTATACTGTAACCAGAAGATATACACTGTCTGTGAAATTGGGGAATTGAGGATAGAGGAGGACTGATGTTGGGGTTGAGGAGCAGATCTGTCATCATGGATAGAGGAGGACTAATGTTGGGGTTGAGGAGCAGATTAGTCATCATGGATAGAGGACTAATGTTGGGGTTGAGGAGCAGATCTGTCATCATGGATAGAGGAGGACTGATGTTGGGGTTGAGGAGCAGATCTGTCATCATGGATAGAGGACTGATGTTGAGGTTGAGGAGCAGATCTGTCATCATGGATAGAGGAGGACTAATGTTGGGGTTGAGGAGCAGATCTGTCATCATGGATAGAGGACTGATGTTGGGGTTGAGGAGCAGATCTGTCATCATGGATAGAGGAGGACTGATGTTGGGGTTGAGGAGCAGATCTCTCATCATGGATAGAGGAGGACTAATGTTGGGGTTGAAGAGCAGATCTGTCATCATGGATAGAGGACTAATGTTGGGGTTGAGGAGCAGATCTGTCATCATGGATAGAGGAGGACTAATGTTGGGGTTGAGGAGCAGATCTGTCATCATGGATAGAGGACTGATGTTGGGGTTGAGGAGCAGATCTGTCATCATGAATCATCAGGTCAACAGAATAAGACCCTGGATATTTATTGAAAGGAGCATCAACCTCATCACTGTGCATCTCCAACACCCTTATTCCTACACTATATCTGTCCTACAGTATATCTGTCCTACAGTATATCTGTCCTACAGTATATCTGTAGCCTAATAAACTGCATGGTCGTGGGAAGACCACACACCATTTAATCACGTGACTCCAAGTTGACTTCCATGTGATGGTTGTTATATCCATATTTGGGCATGAAAGGGTTTCCTCTGCCATTTCTCCCATCGTTCATTTTACAGACACAAAAAAGATCCCACCTTGCCGAGCGTATTTGGTTAAAAAAAATAATGTCAGGACATGTTTCCATCAGGCCTGTCAGGACATGTTTCCATCAGGCCTGTCAGGACATGTTTCCATCAGGCCTGTCAGGACATGTTTCCATCAGGCCTGTCAGAACATGTTTCCATCAGGCCTGTCAGGACATGTTTCCATCAGGCCTGTCAGGACATGTTTCCATCAGGCCTGTCAGGACATGTTTCCATCAGGCCTGTCAGGACATGTTTCCATCAGGCCTGTCAGGACATGTTTCCATCAGGCCTGTCAGGACATGTTTCCATCAGGCCTGTCAGGACGGATGGAAACCTGGTCAGCGGGACAGAAAAGACGGACCTACTTGTCAAATTTGTGTATTTGTTCCTCGTTGTACGGCAGACGTCTCTCAGCCTTGTCCTTCTTAAACTGGTGGTAGATGGCTGTAATGGAGTCCAGCAGAACCTTGATCCTCTCAACACTGAGACAGAGAGAGAAAACCATGAGTGTTAGATGGCTGAAAGGAGCTGTGGAACTCACGTGTGGCTTGAGGAGCAACATCAGTCCACAGATATTGGATATTACTCTCAGACTCTGTTTTTGTATGGAGATACAGGTATACTGTAACCTGGGTATACTGTAACCTGGTAACATTTATTATCTCTCTAGGTTACGGTGTGATCTCTGAAGTACACTGTAACCTGGTAACATTTAGTATCTCTCTAGGTTACGGTGTGATCTCTGAAGTACACTGTAACCTGGTAACATTTAGTATCTCTCTAGGTTACGGTGTGATCTCTGAAGTACACTGTAACCTGGTAACATTTAGTATCTCTCTAGGTTACGGTGTGATCTCTGAAGTACACTGTAACCTGGTAACATTTAGTATCTCTCTAGGTTACGGTGTGATCTCTGAAGTACAATGTAACCTGGTAACATTTAGTATCTCTCTAGGTTACGGTGTGATCTCTGAAGTACACTGTAACCTGGTAACATTTAGTATCTCTCTAGTTTACGGTGTGATCTCTGAAGTACACTGTAGCCTGGTAACATTTAGTATTTCTCTAGGTTACGGTGTGATCTCTGAAGTACACTGTAACCTGGTAACATTTTGTATCTCTCTAGGTTACGGTGTGATCTCTGAAGTACACTGTAACCTGGTAACATTTAGCATCTCTCTAGGTTACGGTGTGATCTCTGAAGTACACTGTAACCTGGTAACATTTAGTATCTCTCTAGGTTACGGTGTGATCTCTGAAGTACACTGTAACCTGGTAACATTTAGTATCTCTCTAGGTTACGGTGTGATCTCTGAAGTACACTGTAACCTGGTAACATTTAGTATCTCTCTAGGTTACGGTGTGATCTCTGAAGTACACTGTAACCTGGTAACATTTATTATCTCTCTAGGTTACGGTGTGATCTCTGAAGTATACTGTAACCTGGTAACATTTTGTATCTCTCTAGGTTACGGTGTGATCTCTGAAGTATACTGTAACCTGGTAACATTTAGTATCTCTCTAGGTTACGGTGTGATCTCTGAAGTATACTGTAACCTGGTAACATTTAGTATCTCTCTAGGTTACGGTGTGATCTCTGAAGTACACTGTAACCTGGTAACATTTAGTATCTCTCTAGGTTACGGTGTGATCTCTGAAGTACACTGTAACCTGGTAACATTTAGTATCTCTCTAGGTTACGGTGTGATCTCTGAAGTATACTGTAACCTGGTAACATTTTGTATCTCTCTGGGTTACGGTGTGATCTCTGAAGTACACTGTAACCTGGTAACATTTAGTATCTCTCTAGGTTACGGTGTGATCTCTGAAGTACACTGTAACCTGGTAACATTTAGTATCTCTCTAGGTTACGGTGTGATCTCTGAAGTATACTGTAACCTGGTAACATTTTGTATCTCTCTGGGTTACGGTGTGATCTCTGAAGTATACTGTAACCTGGTAACATTTAGTATCTCTCTAGGTTACGGTGTGATCTCTGAAGTACACTGTAACCTGGTAACATTTAGTATCTCTCTAGGTTACGGTGTGATCTCTGAAGTACACTGTAACCTGGTAACATTTAGTATCTCTCTAGGTTACGGTGTGATCTCTGAAGTACACTGTAACCTGGTAACATTTAGTATCTCTCTGGGTTACGGTGTGATCTCTGAAGTATACTGTAACCTGGTAACATTTTGCATCTCTCTAGGTTACGGTGTGAAAACACGTGTTACCCTTTGGGGCAGCGTTATCAGAAAAGCACAGCATTGATTTTCACTGCCACGCAAGACAATACATGTCTGTTTCACCACAGGATTTGAGCTCCACGGATAAACGATTGGACTGTATTAGTGATTTAAATAGTTGGACGGCTCACAACTCTTCCTCCAGCTAAATGAAGACGAGACCGACGTACTTATTGTTGGAGCCGGAGAGAGAGAATCTGGCTGCACATTGTAATTCACGGCCAATAAATCATTTTACATTCTGAACTCAATTTTAAAAAACAGACATTAGGAAGGTGAACAAAATAGCTTTCTACCACCTGAGGAACATTGCTAATGTGTGGCTGTTTTTCTCTCAGGCTGATACAGAGAGACTCATCCGTGCTTTGACTACAAACAGGCTGGACGACTGTGATGCTCTCCTGTCTGGTCTACCCAAGGAAGACATTGGTCAACTGCAAAACATACAGAATGCTGCAGCGTGGGTACTGGCCATGATCATGTTGATCGATTTCGTGCGTTTCTGTTAGTGTAAAACTATCAAGCTCACAACTAAAACTTTTGTCGCTTTCGCCTCCCGTCACTAGCACGCCAATAGCACGCCACTAGCACGCCAATAGCACGCCACTAGCACGCCACTAGCACGTCACTAGCACGCCAATAGCACGCCACTAGCACGCCACTAGCACGCCACTAGCACGCCACTAGCACGCCACTAGCACGTTACTAGCACGCCACTAGCACATCACAAGCACGCCACTAGCACGTCACTAGCACGCCACTAGCACGTCACAAGCACGCCACTAGCATGTCACTAGCACGCCACTAGCACGTCACTAGCACGCCACTAGCACGTCACAAGCACGCCACTAGCACGCCACTAGCACGCCACTAGCACCCCACTAGCACGCCACTAGCACGCCACTAGCACGCGCTAGCGTCGCGTGAATGTTCCCGGAAATAGAAACACAATTGCAGCTAACTCGCGGCGATCCCAGTGACGTCCCAGAATAAGGCGACAATATTAAAATGACCAAAAGAGTTCGGTCGGCTTTGTGTTTTCATTTTTGCAACTTGTATCGTCACAGCCCTAAAACACACTCGTTACTTACTTCCTGTCTTCAGGGTGTGTTCCAGCTTGAGTCCAGCTGTCCGTCAGAACACCACCTGACAGGAACTTACTCTTGATGTCCTGAACCGTCTGCTCCATGGGGACTAAGGAGTTAGAGATCTGCACAGAGAGACAACCAATCAACCACAGCCCTGGGGGAGGCTGAGAGACAACCAATCAACAGCAGCCCTGGGGGAGGCTGAGAGAAAACCAATCAACAGCAGCTCCAGAGATGGGAGGCTGAGAGACAACCAATCAACAGCAGCTCCAGAGATGGTAGGCTGACAGACAACCAATCAACAGCAGCTCCAGAGATGGTAGGCTGACAGACAACCAATCAACAGCAGCTCCAGAGATGGGAGGCTGACTGAGAAGATAATAGCCAGAGGCGGGGCCAGAGGGAACAGAGGCTGAGTGATAGGTTAGTAGCCAGGGGCGGGGCCAGAGGGAACAGAGGCTGAGTGATATGTTAAGGGGCGGGGCCAGAGGGAACAGAGGCTGAGTGATAGGTTAGTAGCCAGGGGCGGGGCCAGAGGGAACAGAGGCTGAGTGATATGTTAAGGGGCGGGGCCAGAGGGAACAGAGGCTGAGTGATAGGTTAGTAGACAGGGGCGGGGCCAGAGGGAACAGAGGCTGAGTGATAGGTTAAGGGGCGGGGCCAGAGGGAACAGAGGCTGAGTGATAGGTTAAGGGGCGGGGCCAGAGGGAACAGAGGCTAAGTGAAATGTTAAGGGGCGGGGCCAGAGGGAACAGAGGCTGAGTGATAGGTTAGTAGCCAGGGGCGGGGCCAGAGGGAACAGAGGCTGAGCGATAGGTTAAGGGGCGGGGCCAGAGGGAACAGAGGCTGAGTGATAGGTTAAGGGGCGGGGCCAGAGGGAACAGAGGCTGAGTGATAGGTTAAGGGGCGGGGCCAGAGGGAACAGCAGGTACTTACAAGGACTATTTTCTTCCTCATGTCTGAGATCTCATCGTATTCTGACGACGACAACATATTGGCCTGCATTAACACCTCGTACCTGGGAGAGGAGACAACAACATATTGGCCTGCATTAACACCTCGTACCTGGGAGAAGAGACAACAACATATTGGCCTGCATTAACACCTCGTACCTGGGAGAGGAGATAACATATTGGCCTGCATTAACACCTCGTACCTGGGAGAGGAGACAACAACATATTGGCCTGCAGTAACACCTCGTACCTGGGAGAGGAGACAACAACATATTGGCCTGCATTAACACCTCGTACCTGGGAGAGGAGACAGCAACATATTGGCCTGCATTAACACCTCGTACCTGGGAGAGGAGACAACAACATATTGGCCTGCATTAACACCTCGTACCTGGGAGAGGAGGCAACATATTGACCTGCATTAACACCTCGTACCTGGGAGAGGAGACAACAACATATTGGCCTGCATTAACACCTCGTACCTGGGAGAGGAGACAACAACATATTGACCTGCATTAACACCTCGTACCTGGGAGAGGAGACAACAACATATTGGCCTGCATTAACACCTCGTACCTGGGAGAGGAGACAACAACATATTGGCCTGCATTAACACCTTGGCCTGCATTAACACCTCGTACCTGGGAGAGGAGACAACATATTGGCCTGCATTAACACCTCGTACCTGGGAGAGGAGACGACAACATATTGGCCTGCATTAACACCTCGTACCTGGGAGAGGAGACAACAACATATTGGCCTGCATTAACACCTCGTACCTGGGAGAGGAGACAACAACATATTGGCCTGCATTAACACCTCGTACCTGGGAGAGGAGACAACAACATATTGGCCTGCATTAACACCTCGTACCTGGGAGAGGAGACAACAACATATTGGCCTGCAGTAACACCTCGTACCTGGGAGAGGAGACAACAACATATTGGCCTGCATTAACACCTCGTACCTGGGAGAAGAGACAACAACATATTGGCCTGCATTAACACCTCGTACCTGGGAGAGGAGACAACATATTGGCCTGCATTAACACCTCGTACCTGGGAGAGGAGAAAACAACATATTGGCCTGCAGTAACACCTCGTACCTGGGAGAGGAGACAACAACATATCGGCCTGCATTAACACCTCGTACCTGGGAGAGGAGACAACAACATATTGGCCTGCATTAACACCTCGTACCTGGGAGAGGAGGACAACAACATATTGGCCTGCATTAACACCTCGTACCTGGGAGAGGAGACAACATATTGGCCTGCATTAACACCTCGTACCTGGGAGAGGAGACAACAACATATTGACCTGCAGTAACACCTCGTACCTGGGAGAGGAGACAACAACATATTGGCCTGCATTAACACCTCGTACCTGGGAGAGGAGACAACAACATATTGGCCTGCATTAACACCTCGTACCTGGGAGAGGAGACAACATATTGGCCTGCATTAACACCTCGTACCTGGGAGAGGAGACAACAACATATTGGCCTGCAGTAACACCTCGTACCTGGGAGAGGAGACAACAATATATTGGCCTGCAGTAACACCTCGTACCTGGGAGAGGAGAACACAACATATTGGCCTGCAGTAACACCTCGTACCTGGGAGAGGAGACAACAACATATTGGCCTGCATTAACACCTCGTACCTGGGAGAGGAGACAACAACATATTGGCCTGCATTAACACCTCGTACCTGGGAGAGGAGACAACAACATATTGGCCTGCATTAACACCTCGTACCTGGGAGAGGAGACAACAACATATTGGCCTGCAGTAACACCTCGTACCTGGGAGAGGAGACGACAACATATTGGCCTGCATTAACACCTCGTACCTGGGAGAGGAGACAACAACATATCGGCCTGCATTAACACCTCGTACCTGGGAGAGGAGACAACAACATATTGGCCTGCATTAACACCTCGTACCTGGGAGAGGAGACAACAACATATTGGCCTGCATTAACACCTCGTACCTGGGGGAGGAGACAACATATTGGCCTGCATTAACACCTCGTACCTGGGAGAGGAGACAACAACATATTGACCTGCAGTAACACCTCGTACCTGGGAGAGGAGACAACAACATATTGGCCTGCATTAACACCTCGTACCTGGGAGAGGAGACAACAACATATTGGCCTGCATTAACACCTCGTACCTGGGAGAGGAGACAACATATTGGCCTGCATTAACACCTCGTACCTGGGAGAGGAGACAACAACATATTGGCCTGCAGTAACACCTCGTACCTGGGAGAGGAGACAACAATATATTGGCCTGCAGTAACACCTCGTACCTGGGAGAGGAGAACACAACATATTGGCCTGCAGTAACACCTCGTACCTGGGAGAGGAGACAACAACATATTGGCCTGCATTAACACCTCGTACCTGGGAGAGGAGACAACAACATATTGGCCTGCATTAACACCTCGTACCTGGGAGAGGAGACAACAACATATTGGCCTGCATTAACACCTCGTACCTGGGAGAGGAGACAACAACATATTGGCCTGCAGTAACACCTCGTACCTGGGAGAGGAGACGACAACATATTGGCCTGCATTAACACCTCGTACCTGGGAGAGGAGACAACAACATATTGACCTGCATTAACACCTCGTACCTGGGAGAGGAGACAACAACATATTGGCCTGCAGTAACACCTCGTACCTGGGAGAGGAGACAACAACATATTGACCTGCATTAACACCTCGTACCTGGGAGAGGAGGCAACATATTGGCCTGCATTAACACCTCGTACCTGGGAGAGGAGACAACAACATATTGGCCTGCATTAACACCTCGTACCTGGGAGAGGAGACAACAACATATTGGCCTGCATTAACACCTCGTACCTGGGAGAGGAGAAAACAACATATTGGCCTGCAGTAACACCTCGTACCTGGGAGAGGAGACAACAACATATTGGCCTGCATTAACACCTCGTACCTGGGAGAGGAGACAACAACATATTGGCCTGCATTAACACCTCGTACCTGGGAGAGGAGACAACAACATATTGGCCTGCATTAACACCTCGTACCTGGGAG